>NW_026891559.1:0-34696 GCF_015708825.2 Lethenteron reissneri
CTCTGCTGTGCCGCAGTGGTGGACTGCGACGCCTCCACGATGCTGCCCCTCGAGTGCCAGTTCCTCAACAAGAGCGCGCTCACCACGCTGGTGGGGCCGCTCGCACCTCCCGCCAAGCACTTCCAGCTGCGCCGCAAGCCCAAGAGTGCCACGCTGAGGGCAGAGCTCCTGCAGAAATGTGAGCCCCGATGGTGATGTGCGGTGCATCCACCCTCTGTGTGCTGCAGCGCTTGGGAGTGATTCCTGCTCATGGCCAACACCAGTGACGGTTATTTTAACCAGTCCTGGGCCTCCCCTAGGTAGGCTCAGGCTCTAAATTTACAATCTGAGTACGACGTTTCGCCAGTAATTACAACTCGCTTCATCGGGTGATGGGTTTTAACGACACATTTATATTTACGCGATCTAACCCAAAAAACCTCTTATGGATGATTGGTCGCGAAAGCCTACGTGTGTTAAACTTGCATTATATCATTCTGAATGGCTGTGTCAGTATTATATTGACAGCTAAAGTAGGAGTAGTTGGATGTTTGTTTGCTTTGTTGTATATGTTGGTTATCAAAATTTGTTATGTTGTATGCGTGCGTGGGTGAAATTATTATGTTGTATATGTGGGTTATGAATATTCAGTGAAAATAATAATAATTAAATGAAATTTGGCCAAATGTGTAATTATCCGGAAATATGTTAATTTATGTAATTATGCACATTTTAATTATGCCAATTCGAGAGGTAATCGTATTAATTGTGCGAGTGGGTGTAATTATTAATGCAAGTCGTTATGATAACCAGACCCCGCCTCGGTGACGAGGGTGGGTTATCGATCGGAATAAGGCAATTAATCGTATGCAGTTATGCAGGTGTGGTGTAAGTATGCAAGATTAACTTAGATTAACTCATCTCGTTGTCTAGGTTCGTCTCATTCTCGCTTTAACATTCCCAGAGTGTGTATTCGTGGTTATATTTTAGGTCCCCGGTTCACCCCGTTATCGCTTTAACATTTACTGAGTATGTATTAGTGTGTTTATTAAGGTCACCAAGTTCAAATCTCAACGCAGAAGCAGATCTTATGCATAGATTTCAGGAAAGAATCACACAACCACTTCTGTATTGATCAATTTATTACTAATTCAACCTTAACTATGATATAGTATGCGAACTCTCAATCCCGGAACGTCAACACGGCATCAATACAGTATCATCAACGATTGTCTGATTTCACTTTGACAACGGCACATGGATCCCGCATAACGCGATGGTTGTTAGTGAGAGAGAGAGTCGTTAAAACATGCAAATACTATGCTAAGAAAACCTTAACGTTAATGAATGATTATACTCAATATTGTTCACGCAGTACCGCACTCCTTATTGATCATACGCAACCCTTATCACGTTGTTAGCACCTTGGGTCACGGACAGTTGAATATTCTGTAGAGGATGCGAGTACGTGCGGCGATTATGACTGAAAGATACTTGAAAGATTATACGGCGATAAAAAAACACAATCAAAAACAGTTATATTCTTAAAGGCACCAATCTCAACAGATACATCGGCAGGTTATCTGACAACAGAACGGCTCGGAGTAAGGGCCTGCGACGGTGCTCCTTTTCCGAAGATCGTTATCTTATACCAAGTTTACTAATTGGGGACCAGATCACCTGATAAGGATCCGGTGGGCCACCACTCCCCACGTGAGCGTGGCTCGGCGGAAGGAGGTGCCAAGAATCAGTTCGTATTGATGGATCTGTTGGGAATTTATGCGATTAAGAGTACAGCCCACTAAATATTAAAGATAAAAATTAAATACTCTTATAAACGACGGATGGCCATCACTCGGTCTCGTTGTGATGCCTTCCCAGCCACGGATGGCTTATGGGTTCGAGTGTGTTTGAGTGGTAAGAGTTGTCTTGAATAGTCAGTGTTCGGAGTCGATTCTTTATGTCAAACAGACGCCTGGTGGTCGTGTGGTGAGGGGGCGGTGCGCGTCATACGTATCAGTCGCTCCCCTGTCGGATGGCTGTTGATACGCTGTCGCAGTTCGGAACCCGGTCGGTAGGTGGCGCCCACAACTCGCTCGTAGCGTGCAGCTGGGTCGCCAACCGCGATGCTCACCACTCCGGGCAGCAGAGACCTCCGGCGGCAGAGGTTGACGAGCTGAAGATGAGTCGAGCCGACCCGCTGGTCGCAGCTCGCTCCTGAGCGACCCTCCCGGTCGAGCTCCTGGTCGACCCGCTGGTCGCGCTCCTGAGTCGACCCGCTGGTCGCACTCCTGAGTGACCCGCTGGTCGCACTCCTGAGTCGACCCCTGGTCGCACTCCTGAGTCGACCCTCTGGTCGCACTCGTTCCTGAGTCGACCCTCTGGTCGCACTCGTTCCTGAGCCACCCCGTCGCACTCCTGAGTGGACCCCTGGTCGCACTCTGAGTCGACCCTCCCGTCGCACTGTTTCCAATGCTCAGGATCCGTTCCTTTATGCCGAAAAATCCCCCTGGATCCCGCCCACAAGGCGGGGCTCTTCCGATTTTTGCTGTGTCAGGATCTGTCCGTAGGCAGGTGTGTCCATGTGTGTGTCCGTACGTCCGTGGTCCTTGTGTGCATCACTGACGGTATATTCCGTTGTCACACTCCCTCCATAAAACCCACGAGCAAACAATCAGATGTTACAAATTGCCTCGAAGTCGTCTCTCTGTCTGGGTGCAATATTATCTCTTGTCTGGCCTTCTTCATGAACCCAAAACACAGACGTTACAAATCGTCTCATAGGCGTCTTTGTTCGTGTTGCACAACCTGGAGGGAGGGGCAACACCTCTCCGACCCGGCGCACAAAGAAATGGTTAAAAGTTTTAAGTTAACATTTGTCCCTTACTATTTCACAGTTATGATTCTGTATGTAACCTAAGGTCTGTCGTTTCCCATCGTGGTGCTTGACTCAAGTGGAGGTGTTTCCCCGAGCGTATACACACTCCTATCCCGCGCTGCGGGGATACAAAGACGGCCGGGATCTCCCTTTCTCTCCGACCCTGGGTTTAACATCGTTTTTTTTTATTATGTATTTATTCGACCTGGTGGTGATTCATCCCGTTATCCTGGCTTTTCCATAAGTTTTACTTTTGTCTTTTCATGCATATGCTTATTACTATTAATTTATTTCCGATATCTTAGGTTAAGGGGTAAGTTTCTTGATCCTAGGAATTCGTATTCCTTGGTGCCTGCATGGTTATATAAGCGGAATATAGTTTACGGTGAATAGCGTTAACATTGATGTTATGTGCGATATTATGTATTGTGATGTCTTTAACTTAACTTGTTTGTCAGAGCTTTACTGACACGAAGTTGCATTCATAGCCCGCAGTCTTTGCCCCACCCTATCTCTGCTCGCCGTTGTTGTTGTCCTGCCGTTAATTCAAGGCCTCATTAATTTCCGTCACTCCTGAGTAGGTGAGGGCGGTTGAACCTTGGAGTCAGTTCTGGTTTTTGTCTGCCTGCTTCTTCTTGTGTCCCCTGACCCCGGGAGTTATTATTCTACTTTATGGCCTGTCGAAGCCCCACTCGCTGTTGCTGGGCTGGTGTTGTTCCCGGCTTTTTGCTTACGTTTGCAGTTCGCCGTGCTCTTATTTCCTTCCCTCTCAACCTTATATCGACTATTCGCTCCTGTCTGGGTGCGATTCAATTTTGACTTAGGAAGGTTCTGATTGTCATATGCTTCGGGTCGAGTTGTATAGAAAGTATTAAGTATGGAAATAACATTTCATATTGACTTAATAATGGTGATGGTTCAGTAGGCGTAACTTGTGGCCTGGTTTAATTGGAGTGGGTGTGAATATCAATAACTTTAGCCTACCCTGTTGTTAAATTCCGACTTTAACGTTACTTTAATAGCAATACAGAATAATTGAGCTTTTTGTCTTAACTAGGCGAATGCGAACTTCTGGTGACCCCCGCAGCTTGTTATTCAGCTGGGTCTTGCCCGCCTTGAGAGATATACAACCTCTTTTAAATCAGCTCTCTCCCCTGTCCAACCTTCTGCTCTGGGAGTGTTATTCTTAATTTCAGGTCCAAGGCCCCCTCACGTTCAGACGCGCAGGGTTGTTTACATCAGCTCCCCCCCTGTGCACACAGCCTTGAGCTGACCCACTTATCTTTATCTTTGTTTCCTCAGCTGCATGTTCTAACTAGCTCGGAATCCCTGAACACACAATCAGTGATGATTCCTGGCTTTCTGTGGTTGTGATGTAGACAAAGGCGCCTCTGTTTCTTCCATTGCCTTTGAGTCGACACTGCCCTATTATTTGCCCATGTGCTGAGGTCATAGAATTCGTTTTGACTTCAGTAATATTAACTTTCGATTTAAAGCTTTCGTGACTGCAGGGATTCATCTTCTTGTTTCTTTCGGTAAAGTCACGTAGAAGGGAAGTAATAAAATAATAAAAATAAAACATAATAAAACAATTCTCACGACGTTTCGGCTACAACGCAAGCAGCCGTCTTCAGGTGAAGAATGAGACACTACCAAACTAGGAGCTTATATAGCTGCATTGGGGGTTGAAGAGCGCCTTAACAAAAAGAATGTGCATGTGAAGAGGGATTTAGCATATTCATGGAAAATGCGTAGGCGTTGGGCGGGGGGGTGTCAAAGTCATATTATGCCCATGCATTATGCAGGATCAGCAGCAACCAAGGGGGGTGCAGGGATTAGCAGTAACAAAGGAAAGGAATGTTAATGATATGTAGCTGCAGTTACTCAACAACACGTAGAAAACTAAAGTATAAACTACATAAAAAAAAAAACTAAAGTATAAACTGCTGCATCGCACCATCAGTATACTTACTATACTCTATAATAAGCTGAGTTACTAACAGCAAGTAATACATTACAATTTTACCTCGTAAAAATTCTATAATATGCTTCCATCTAAACCTTATTCTCTTACATCACACGAGCATATACCGTACTATATACTGCCATAGATAAACCCAACATTAAATTATATACTGTATTGCTGTAAACCAACCTATATCTTATACATTTAATATCACACTATGTATTATTCTACACACCCTAATGTGTATCGAAATGGTTTATTACGTCCTTCCAATGATTGCTGAGCCAGAATCCATCTTCTCGGTTAAAGTTGTCTCTGTGTTTGTATATGTGGATCGCCTCATGAACGAATCTCTCATGATAGCCAGATGGCTTGCAGAGAACCTCTGTCTTGGAGAAGTCAATATCATGTGAGCCCACTGAGTTGTAACAGTGATCTGCCACGGCTGAGGTGTTAGTCCTACCGTGTTTCAGGTCAGCTTTATGTTCACGGATGCGGTCCGAGACATGTCGTTTGGTTTCCCCAATGTAACTACTACCACAGAGGCAACTTAGTTTGTAGACGCCAGGGTACTGTATGTCTGGAACCACATCTTTTACAGACGGTACCAGATCACGGATTTTATGTACTGTGTTGAATCGGACCTGGATCTTGTGTTTAATCAGGATTTTGGAGATCTTTTTTGTGACCCCAGCAATGTAGGGTAAGGTGATGGTCTTGAAAGGCTCCTCAACAGGATCCTTCTTGATGGTTGGAGTGATGGCTTTGCGGATTGTATAGTCGGAGTAACCATTTGCCTTAAGAGCTTGGCGTACGTGTTTGAGTTCACTGGAAATGTGTTCATGGTCGGAGATGCATTGGGCTCTATGATATAGAGTCTTGATGAGGGAATTCTTCTGAGATGGATGGTGGTGGGAATCCGGTTTTAGATAAGCATCCGTGTGGGTGGCTTTCCTGTAGACAGAGTGGCTCATTGAACCATCAGGTCTCCTTTTGATTAGGACATCCAAAAAGGGTAGCTTGCCATCATTTTCGACTTCCATGGTGAATCTGATGGCTGGGTGTATGGAATTGATGTGGTCGAGAAATTGGTCTAGAGCAGGCCGGCCATGTGGCCAGATGACAAAAGTGTCGTCTACGTACCTCTTCCATAAGGTCGGGCGTAGAGTGGCAGTCTGGATGGCGTCCGTCTCAAATTTCTCCATGAAGATGTTGGCTACAACCGGAGATAGGGGGGAGCCCATTGGGGTGCCCTCAATTTGCTTGTAGAAGGTTCCATTCCAGGTGAAGTATGTATTGGTTAAGCAGTGTCTCACCAGGGGGGGTACCCCAGCATTCAGTCCTTGATGAACCAAGTCTTCAATGATTGCGATGGTGTCAGGCACAGGTACCTTGGTGAACAAGGAAACCACATCAAAACTGACAAGCAGGTCGTCTGGGGACAGGGCAATCCCCTTGATTGTCGATACCAGGCCAATGGGCTCCCCCCTATCTCCGGTTGTAGCCAACATCTTCATGGAGAAATTTGAGACGGACGCCATCCAGACTGCCACTCTACGCCCGACCTTATGGAAGAGGTACGTAGACGACACTTTTGTCATCTGGCCACATGGCCGGCCTGCTCTAGACCAATTTCTCGACCACATCAATTCCATACACCCAGCCATCAGATTCACCATGGAAGTCGAAAATGATGGCAAGCTACCCTTTTTGGATGTCCTAATCAAAAGGAGACCTGATGGTTCAATGAGCCACTCTGTCTACAGGAAAGCCACCCACACGGATGCTTATCTAAAACCGGATTCCCACCACCATCCATCTCAGAAGAATTCCCTCATCAAGACTCTATATCATAGAGCCCAATGCATCTCCGACCATGAACACATTTCCAGTGAACTCAAACACGTACGCCAAGCTCTTAAGGCAAATGGTTACTCCGACTATACAATCCGCAAAGCCATCACTCCAACCATCAAGAAGGATCCTGTTGAGGAGCCTTTCAAGACCATCACCTTACCCTACATTGCTGGGGTCACAAAAAAGATCTCCAAAATCCTGATTAAACACAAGATCCAGGTCCGATTCAACACAGTACATAAAATCCGTGATCTGGTACCGTCTGTAAAAGATGTGGTTCCAGACATACAGTACCCTGGCGTCTACAAACTAAGTTGCCTCTGTGGTAGTAGTTACATTGGGGAAACCAAACGACATGTCTCGGACCGCATCCGTGAACATAAAGCTGACCTGAAACACGGTAGGACTAACACCTCAGCCGTGGCAGATCACTGTTACAACTCAGTGGGCTCACATGATATTGACTTCTCCAAGACAGAGGTTCTCTGCAAGCCATCTGGCTATCATGAGAGATTCGTTCATGAGGCGATCCACATATACAAACACAGAGACAACTTTAACCGAGAAGATGGATTCTGGCTCAGCAATCATTGGAAGGACGTAATAAACCATTTCGATACACATTAGGGTGTGTAGAATAATACATAGTGTGATATTAAATGTATAAGATATAGGTTGGTTTACAGCAATACAGTATATAATTTAATGTTGGGTTTATCTATGGCAGTATATAGTACGGTATATGCTCGTGTGATGTAAGAGAATAAGGTTTAGATGGAAGCATATTATAGAATTTTTACGAGGTAAAATTGTAATGTATTACTTGCTGTTAGTAACTCAGCTTATTATAGAGTATAGTAAGTATACTGATGGTGCGATGCAGTTTATACTTTAGTTTTTTTTTTATGTAGTTTATACTTTAGTTTTCTACGTGTTGTTGAGTAACTGCAGCTACATATCATTAACATTCCTTTCCTTTGTTACTGCTAATCCCTGCACCCCCCTTGGTTGCTGCTGATCCTGCATAATGCATGGGCATAATATGACTTTGACACCCCCCCGCCCAACGCCTACGCATTTTCCATGAATATGCTAAATCCCTCTTCACATGCACATTCTTTTTGTTAAGGCGCTCTTCAACCCCCAATGCAGCTTATATATAAGCTCCTAGTTTGGTAGTGTCTCATTCTTCACCTGAAGACGGCTGCTTGCGTTGTAGCCGAAACGTCGTGAGAATTGTTTTATTATGTTTTATTTTTATTATTTTATTACTTCCCTTCTACGTGACTTTACCGAAAGAAACAAGAAGAGTAATATTAACATTCAGTATTGGATTAGCAAATGGCAATGGTTCATTGATGTAGCTCGCAGCCTGGTCTCCAATTTGATGCGAGCGCGAGGATCGATAATTAGCCTACTCTGTTGTTGAATTTCGATTTTGACGTTACTTTAAAACCATGCAGGATTGGTGGGCTTTTGCCTTAACTATGTCTGGCTGACACTCACACTGTCTCTGCCGCCTGCACGGGTGACAGTGCCCGTTCATCAGGCCTTATCTTTCCTTGAAGCAAGGTTGCAAATTCTGCCATCCTAGCCCTCCTCCAGTTCATTACTTAACAACACCTGGTGTTTGCCAGTTTGGTGCGCTTTGGTGTGTTTCACTCATTAAAAAAACCAAGTAAAAAGATAATATATAAAATCTCATCAAATATGATTAATCTCAGTTTTGAAGAAGGGTTTAGGTACAACAGCTTTAAATTTGTTACTGGTGTTGTTTTATGGCATTCTTGATGGCTGAATTGTATAGTAAACTATAAAATTAAACATGAATTGGATTTTAAAGATACAAATGATTTAAGTTTTGGGAACCTTTTTTTATGAATAATTTTTTACATTGCTACATCTCATGCTCGTTGCGTTCTTATACTTTTATTCGGTTTGCTTATTAAGAGAGTTGCATCAGTTGGTGTAAAATCGAGGTGTAAGAGTTGACTACACCTGGCGGCCGACAAATTGTGACGATTCAAGTTGTGTGGTCTGTTCAAGATATTGGATATGGTAACTACCTTGCCTGGTATACAGGAGGTCGTGAGTTTGATCCCAACCCTGATGCCTGTATATTTGGAGTTTGCATGTTCTCCCGCGGTGCCTGGATTGTTCACTGGGTCCTCCGCTTTTCCCCTCGCGTTTAGAAACGTGCTTTAGAGGGTTTGGCTGCGACTATAAATGTCCACATGAGCGGCGACTTCGTTGAGCTATTATTTGTGGCCAGGCCACTTCTGAAAAAGAGCTATTAGCTCGGTGGGCCTTACCTGGTAAAATAAAAATAGTGATGTTATCCAATTCATACACACATTCCTTTTAAGAAACATGATTCCCACATACGCGATTCATCTACATACATGAGCTTAATAATCATTGTTAATGGATGAGTCGATGTAAAGATGAGCTGTTGTCGATTTGGCCATAATGTTGTTTGACGGTGTTATTTCACAGCTACGGAACCGGCACAACAGCTGAAGAAGACTTCAGGAATCCCTTCCATGCCAAGGGGGGGCCTTGTGAAGAAGATTGACACACCAGGCAGTCGTTTGCTTCGCCCATTATTCAACTATGCATACCTCGACGCATTCGTTAAATCTTAAGTTTGTGTTAACGTTTACATTAACGACGTTCGCAAGGCCAGCCCGGAATTTTTCTTGGGGCAGTTTTTAGTGATTTAAACCTCTATAAATCCATGAATTCGAAAACATTTGCTTTCCACAACAAGTGAATGAAGTCCCCTGGACACCCTGGCAATTATCCAGGTGAATAATTTTTGTATTCAAATATGGCAATTGATTAGTCAAGCGTCTACATGTAACCACATGCCAAAGGTAAACATAGACGGTAATATCTCGCCGGATGTGGGTGGTTATGTTCCTAGAAATGCCGTGTTGGGCAAAATTGCGTTGGAAATAATAGACCTCGTGGGAAAAATAGGTTTGTGTTCTGGGTCGGAAATTATCATCCACTCCCTCTTTGCTGAACTAATTCTACGTGATGTGTGGTGGTCATTATTCATACCTGACAGTTTATTGGTGGTGGTCGTGGTTCCAACCTGACCGTGTGGTGTGGTGCTAGTTGTTGCTCACACCTGACCTGTGTGGTGGTGGTGGTGGTTCACACCTGACCGCGTGGTGGTGGTGCTTGTTGTTGCTCACACTGACAGTTTGTGGTGGTGGTTGTTGCTCACACCGACCATGTGTGGTGGTTGGTTGTGGTTCACACTGACCGTGTGGTGGTGGTGGTGGTGCTGGTTGTTGCTCACACCTGACAGTTTTGTGGTGGGGTGTGGTTCACACCTGACCGCGTGGTGGTGGTTGTTGTGCATCGCCACTGAAAGGAATTCCCAAGCAGGCGCCGTTCCGCAGCCCCAGCGCCTCCCCCGGCTTCGGCTCCCCCGGCACACGCACGCCCCTTTCGGCGCGCACGCCACTCCGCAAGGAACGCGGGGTCAAGGTGAGGCCCGGCGGCCCGGCTCCACGATCGCCGCGAACACTGCCCTCGCTGCTTTACCACGGTGGCTGCACCGTGCAGCACGAAACGCGATAGCGTGCGCCCCGGAGAGGCCCCATGATATTTCACCCTGGGATAACGGCGTGGGATACCAAACACAACGCGGGAATATTTGGTTTTGTAACATTGCGGGTCCATTGTCGGTGTCGATGTACAAATCGTGTGACTTGCTGCTGATTAATGAGGAATGTTCTGAAGTTTTTGGGAAATCTCGAACTGTGCCGAGTGGTGACCTGAACCTGTGAACATGAATGGTTCTATGTGAATGTGTAGAGGGGTGCCATGTGCAGCATCTGCCCTGCATGTCCGCATGTACTTGCCCGTGTGAGTGCTCATGTGTGTGGCTGTGTGGGGAGTTTTTGGTTAGTGATTAGCGCACTGCGCTACAAATCCGGTGAACAGTTTAAATGTCTAGCTCACGACCATAACAGAGTCCAATATTTGAACTGGTCCCGGGACCTCACCCTCGTGTGCCATACAGGCATTCATAGTGGTTGTATATACTGTGTTGTGAAAAAGAATAAATAAATGAAAACTGTGGGAATTTATGAAATTATGCAAATGATAAAAAATGTATCAATAATTTAACGTGTTTCATGTTAATTGAGGTTTATTGAGTGCAAGTGTAATGTGATCAATCATATGTGTGTAAAATAGTACGTGAAAATGTATGTATATGGTCGATGTGTGTGTATATAGGAGTATTATGATGGGTGTGTGTTAGTTTGTATTATGATCGATAGGTGTGCGTGTAGTTACGTGTATTATCATTGGCTTTGCTTCGCTGTCTAGGGGTGTATCTTGTGTGTGGTTATTTGTGATTGATGTGTGTGTGATGTGAGGCTCGGCTTCATTGTCTAGGGGTGTATCTATGTGTGTGACGGTGTGTGTGTGTGATGCTTAGCTTCGTTGTGTCGAGGTGTATTACCAATCATGATATACAAGGATTCTAGCTTTAACTTTTTACGGATTATGATTCTCGCTTAAACATTTTCTGGTGTATTGATTTTAGTGGAATTGTCAGGTCTCAGGATTCGGATCTCGCTGCAGGATACAAGTTCTTATAATTACTATAATTATGCATGAACTTGGGAAGGAACCACTCGGGCTCTTCTGTGTGAAGCAACTTTAATATCTATCAACACTCTAATATGCGAACCACACTTATTGATCGGAATTGCCACAACAGTGCTCTTGCAGATATCCTACTCGTCGATAGCGTCCAATTAAACCTCAATGGTTATTTGTTGTTAAACTGAGCAATAGAACAATCGGCTAACTCCTCATAGTAGCGCGACAATACACGACGATAGGAAAAGTCCTTAAAAATGACTTCATACTGAACCGTGCTAAAGAAACTGTGTCCAAAGGCAAAAGGGGGCATCAATGAATTCATTGGTAAGATTAGATGATTAAAATAAATATTTAAAAACAATAGTGTTCATGCGAGTGTGTAGATTCGTAGCATATATGCTTATAACATGTTTAGTGTGACATCAATTC
This sequence comes from Lethenteron reissneri, assembly GCF_015708825.2. Classification (NCBI taxonomy): domain Eukaryota; kingdom Metazoa; phylum Chordata; class Hyperoartia; order Petromyzontiformes; family Petromyzontidae; genus Lethenteron; species Lethenteron reissneri. Next base: position 11,742 of record NW_026891559.1, read on the forward strand.
ATTGGTAAGATTATGCAATTAAAGAAATATCCGAAGCAATCGTGTACATGCGAGTGTGTAGGTTTGGCTAATAGATGCTTATCAAATGGCTAGTGGGACATCAATGAATTCATTGGTAAGATGATGCAATTACAAGAAATCTCAAAACAATAATATTCATATGAGTGGAGATTCGTGACGTAGATGCTTATAAATGTTTAGTGTGAATTCATTGGTAAGATTATGTGATGAAAAGAAAACGAATGACTAAAATACTTCTAAACGACCGTATTCATGCAACTTTAGGGACAGAACAATGCTGCAGAACAACACTAACACAATTTTTGTTCCTGGGTGGTAAGTGTTCTTTCGTAATTGCATATGCCTAAAATGTTATAGAAAATGTCTTATTCCCCACAACTTTCCTGTTGTGACCAGAAGAGTGATGTGTTTGAAATTTCCCTATTTCAATGAGAAAACAGGCGAATTTGTATCTTCGTTCACATAAAGTCAGAAAAAAAACATGAATCAAAATTAACATGTATTTATCCTAAGTAATACAAAATGACTCCAAAAGATTTAGAGTGAGTAGTTTTTCGAGTTATGATTATACTGTAAATCACTTTAACGAATCATCCCCCAATTTAGTCTCTATCATGTTCACGTTTATACTGTCCTTGGTAGCGGCGTTCAAAGTCCAGTACAGGTAGTCCTCTACTTAAGATGGAGATGCGTTACGACGACCCCCATCGTAGTGCGCAAAATATCGTAAGTCGAAGATGGCTTCGCCTACCCAGGAGTCTTAAAGAATGGTGATAATTTAGCAAAACAGAGCAATTTCATGTACCGTACTGTATAACTATATACTTTATGTATTAATTAATTACAATACTGTATTGCACAGTAAGGTAAGTTAAAAAACCAAGGTAAATTCTTAGCCTACCTACATGAACTTGCAATTTAATAGAAAGTTTTTTCAGGAAACAATCTATCTGCTATAAAAACTTTTACACATGCATTGAACGTATTGTATCATTGTAACCTTAAAACGAAAATCGCTAAAGCTACGTATCATACATGCATTGAACGCATCGTAACGTATTCATATTGGACTGTACTCACCAAGATTCTGTCCGTCGTCTGCATACTTGAACAATGTTAGGTTGCTGATGGCAATTTTGTCGTATCGCCATCGTAAGATCGAAATATCGTAAGTTGGACCATCGTAACTCGGGGACTACCTGTATATCCTGGTGGAAGCGCTCACCCTTGCTCCTCTGAGTACGCTCCCATGTTCTCCTGAATTTATCAAGATGAGCATCAAGGATATGGACTTTGAGGGACATCCTACAGCCCATTATGCCGTAATTCTACACCAGAGTCTCAACCAGCTCCACATAGTTTTCGACCTTGTGATTGCACGGGAAGCCACGAACCACTGCGACAAAGCTGTTCCAAGCCGCATGCTCCTTACTATTGAGCTTCTTGGAGAATTCATTGCACTCTAGGATCTTCTTTATCTGTGGTCTGACGAAGACACCGGCTTTGACCTTTGCCTCAGACATCTTCGGAAGAAGTCTTGAAGGTACTTGAGGCTGCCGACTCCTTATCTACAGCTCTGACAAATTGTTTCATCAGGCCCCAATTTGATGTGCAGTGGTGGCATCAGCACCTTCCGGGGGTCCACCAGTGGCTCCCACTTGACGTTGTACCTCCCCACAGAGAACTCTGTCCGCTGTGGCCAGTCCCGCCTGTGGTAGTGCGCCTTGGTGTCCCTGCTGTCCCAAAGGCAAAGATAGCAGGGAAACTTGGTAAAATCGCCTTGGAGACCCATCAGGAATGCCAACATTTTGAAGTTTCCGATGACCTCCCAGCCGTACTCGTCTACTTCAAGGCGTCCTGCAAGGTCTTGATGCTGTTGTTAATCCTCTTTGAGGTGCACCGAGTGAGCCAGGGGAAGAGATGGCTACTTGTGACCATTATGGAGCAGCATGGCTTTGAGGCTCCTGGATGAGCTGTCAATGAAGAGGCGCCACTCATTCTGGTTACAGGTGATTCAGATTGCCTCGAACAGATTGGTCACATTGTGGCAGAAGCAGAGCCCATCTTGACAGGTGAAGAAGCTGCAAAAAGATTGGTGACGCTTCCTCTGATCTGCAACTTGCACACTTTCATCCAACAAGTTCCACTGCTTGAGCCTAGATGTCAAAAGGTCAGCATTGGACTTGGTGAGACCAAGATCTCTGATCAAGTCGTTGAGGTCTTTTGGTTGAGGTAGTATGGGTTTCTCTCCTCAGCTCCACCTCTGAAATTGTCATCTGGATCTACAACGTCTTCTTCCCTCTCTGACTTGCTGCTCTCTCTCCGGAGGAGTGGGTACGGGGAGCTCATGGCAGTGTGGCACCGGGGCGATGGATGAAGGAAGGTCCGGATACGTGATAGCAGGTGCATTCTTGCCAGTCTGACGTTTGGAAGGGTCCACCATGCAGAAGTAGCAGTTGCTTTCGTGGTCAGTGGGTTCCCGCCAAATTCTTAGGATAGTGAACTTTATGGCTCTCTTTTCCCCTCTGTACCATCCTACAAAAATATAGTTATTTCACCCATGACTAATATGTAAGAGATTCTCGCAACATTTTTCATGTATGATATATATTTTTTCAATGACATTGAAAATTGTAAAACATTTAAAATGAAAAACTTTTCCAATAAAAAAAATTGTAACAATTTTATAACATAAAATTCTGAGCAACAATTGTCCATCTTACCTTCCAGAGTTTTTTTGCGTTGCTCGCAGGTGAAATGAGGTGCCCAGGGTTTGTCTTGATCCCCGACAGGCATGCCGAAATAGGCCTCGCACATCTTAGCAATGCTTCCACAGAGTACTTTTTCGCTCTTGTCTTGATGAATTAGCCACAGACCAAGCAAAAATGTATCTGCCGGATGCTTGCAGCCTCTTGATGTCATCCCAGAAAAATGCAGATATGTATCCACTTAGGCAGCTAAACCTAAACTGAACTGGTGGGCTTTTAAGGTCCCTGTATTTATACTACTATTTATATTACTGGAAAGTTCTAGAATGTTCTAGAAGGTTACTCCAAGTTTACTTAGCACTGAATCTATCTGGAATGTTCTGGAAAATAGGTAAATTTTATAATATCACTGTTCTGGTCACAAAAGCAAAGTTTGTGGGAAATAATAATAGCCGTTTTTTGTACTTTTGAGGCACAAGCAATAGAAAATAACACTTGCTACCCAGGAACAAAACAAATTGTTACACAGTGTAATTAATTCACCACTTTGGAATGGCAACCCTTTTCGGATCAAAAACCCCGTGGAAACATCTTATTGGTACTGATATGCGCGTTGTGTGTGTGTGTGTGGGAGGGCAGTCACCACGAGGTCCAATAATATTATTGTAGCGGGGAGTATGGTTTGAGTTGTCCACGTACTATCTCTGCTAACTGTGGTTCTGGGGTCCAGATGGCGACGAGCCGTCGTCCAGCGTTTTTCCTTGTACCGAAAATACATCAGTTCCCCATCTTTATCGCCAAGAATCCGTGCTTCTTATTCTCACGTTATGTTTGATATATATCCTGATGTTGAAGATATAGCTAAGCTTGTAACTCTACTGCTGAACTTTTAAACTTTCCCCAGCCAGCTTGTAATGATTAACCTCCCTTTGGTGGATGTTGCTGTCTGGTGGAAGGCCCCTGGTCCCCTGTGGGGTTCTGTCTTTGTGTGTCATTTTCTTTATTTCGTGTTCTTTTATTGCTGCTTCCTCTGAGAAGCCAATTTCGGGGTTTCCCCGGTAATTTCATTAGCCCCCATTGGGCTTGCTGTTTTATATAACATTTTACTGACTTTCTTAAGCCAGCTAGTGAAGTATTAACCTCCCAGGTGTCTTTTGTGTGGTCGAGGCAGGGGGGGGGGGGGATTCACCACGTGTTTGTGCCACAGCGCTAAATCCAGATCTAAAAAACTATGACATAAAAAATAGGCAGAAGCACTCTTAATATAAGTTTTTAGGAAAAGGTACTTGTACAACAATATGTCCTTCCTATCAGAACTTGCCCTAACAGTTTGTTAAATGTTATATATGGGATCTTTTTTTGTGCCCATGTACATTCCCATCTGAGTGCTCGTGCCCACGTCTGCTCGTGACTTCGTGCGTGCCCGTGTGCAGCTGTTGGACATTTCGGAGCTGGACGCGGTGGGAGCTGGCCGCGAGGCCAAGCGGAGGAAAAAGGCCCCAGGTCGGTATTCCCAGTGCTGGGTCTCCTCGTGGCCCCTGCTCCTCTCGGGAACGTTTGTCCACCGCCGGACGATGGCTTTCCCGCACGCCGTCACAAACTCTCGCCATCCCATGATGACAATTCGTTTCACTCCCTAACATTAACTGATTTCGTTGAAATATCTCCACAGTGGTCAAGCTTCGTGCTTGACCTTCGGCCGTCCCTTATCGTCGCGTATCCTACCCCGGCACACTGAATACGATGTGCGCGCCGGCTTGTGCGTTGTGATTCTGCTCTGGCAGAGGCGGAGCAGGGGGAGAAGGCGGCTAAGGATGAGGCGGCCGTGAACCCCGTGACCCCAGACTACGCCGCTGGACTTGTATCAACTCCGGTACTCACCCTGCTCACACCGCATTCGCACTACACTCATTCACACCCTACTAACTCCCAACTCACTCACTCCACTCACACCGTACTCACACTTCTCTCGCTCACCGCACTCACACCCGATTGCACACAAACGCCACTCGCTCACACTGCACTCACCCACTCACACCACACTCACCCACTCACTGCACTCACTCCCCAGTCACTCACACCTCAGTCACTCACACCTCAATCACACCGCACTCGCGCCACTCACTCACACCCCATTCACGCCACACACACACCGCACTCGCACACCACTTACGCCCCACTCACTCACACCCCAGTCACTCACACCCCACTCACACCGCACTCGCCCCACTCACCCACTCACACTGCACTCACACCCCACTCACTCACACCCCACTCGCTCGCACCCCACTCGCTCGCACCCCACTCGCTCGCACCCCACTCGCTCGCACCCACCGCTCGCACCACACCACTCGCACCACCCACCACCGCCCGCACCACACCACTCGCACCACACCACTCGCACCACACCACTCGCACCACACCACTCGCACCACACCACTCGCACCACACCACTCGCACCACACCACTCACACCCCAGTCATTCACACCCCACTCACACCGCACTCGCCCCACTCACCCACTCACACTGCACTCACACCCCACACTAACACCCCACTCGCTCGCACCCCACTCGCTCGCACTCCACTCGCTCGCACCCCACTCGCTCGCACCCCACTCGCTCGCACCCCACTCGCTCGATCGCACGTCCGCATCGCACCCCACTCGCTCGCACCCCACTCGCTCGCACCCCACTCGCTCGCACCCCATCTCGCTCGCACCCCACTTCGCTCGCGACCCCACTCGCTCGCACACCCACTCGCTCGCACCCCACTCGCTCGCACCCCACTCTCGCTCGCACCCCCTCGCTCGCACCCCACTCGCTCTGCACCCACTCGCTCGCACCCCACTCGCTCGCACCCCCACTCGCTCGCACCCCACTCGCTTGCACCACACCACTCTCACCACACCACTCTCACCACACACTCGCACCACACCACTCGCACCACACCACTCGCACCACACCACTCGCACCACACCACTCGCACCACTCGCACCACACCACTGCGCACCCCACTCACTAACACCCCCACTCACCAACACCCCACTCACCAACACCCCACGCACTAACACCCCACTCACTAACACCCCACTCACTAACACCCCACTCACTAACACCCCACTCACTAACACCCACTCACTAACACCCCACTCACTAACACCCCACTCACTAACACCCCACTCACTACACCATACACACTCGCACCATACTCGCTAACCACATACACGACTCGCAACTACAACCCAACTCGCATGCTGTGGCCACTTGACTTGAAGGGTTATGAGTATAAAAAATGATTAAAATGGCAATAAAAGCAAAGGGTTGTTTATGCAAGTGCAATGTGTGATGCAACGTCTGCCCGTGTGTGAACTGCCTCCTCTGTTGTTGAGTAACGTAGCAGCGCGAAAGGTGACGCCTACCGCCCCTCTGTCTTGCAGAAACTGGGAGCACTGAGCAATGACAGCTCGATGCCTTCCACCAGCTACCTGCCGGCCACACCCAGCATGATCCCTTCCTCGTCCTACAACCCCAGCACAGACGCCCCCTCTGGTGAGAGAAACTCGCCCCCCGCCCCCACCCTGTCGCACAGCTGCATGCAAAGATTGCTTCTGTTGCGATTTCCCTGGTCCGTTCCATCGGAGATATTATCGATTAAAAACATGCTATGCAAATTACACGCGTTAGGCCTATCCACCCTGTTAATGGCTGCAGTGAATTGCCACCCAGATGAATTCAATGCATCCTTGTTTGTGGAATGTAATGTGAACCTCAGCATTATACATAATCTCAGGCTGGATTGACATCTTGACCAAACAGCCCGAACACACAAACCTGGACATTTTGCTCCATCATTGTCAATGGACACATTTTCTTCTTAAAATCATACTTAAAAGCGGCAGTAAACTTGCATGCTCGCTCATACCAGCAATAGCGAAACTGCCCGACTGTATATCGTGGTGAAGGTCCGCATGGAAGCACCGCTCGGCGTGTATGTTGCGGCTCACAGGCGCCAGTGGGGCAGCGGCCATCCGCGACGCCCTGCAGTCGAACCGCACCCCCGAGGAGCCCCCCAGCTCCCCGACCGTCCCCATGGTGCAGAACCCGTTCAAGCAGCAGGCGCCTCTCTACAGCAGTGCCCTGCCCTCCTCCGCGACCGCCCCCGCCGCTTCCCCGAGCCCCACCACGCCGCAGCCCACCACCCCCACCCTCGCGCAGGGCCCCGGCTAGCCAGCAGCAGCCCGTGCCCGTTCCACAGCCTCCTGCCGCCACCGCCGCCACCGTCGCTCAGCAGCAGCAGACGCAGCAGACGCAGCAGAGCCAGCCTAAGAAGAACCTCTCGCTCACGGTGAGTGGCCGACTCGGAGGTGCATTCCCGAGTCCGGGCAGAGCGTTTCCCTGGTCTGGCGAGTGTTGGGCGGCGATCGTAATCGATGGCGGCACGTACAGTGGTTCTCGTCGACTTTGGAAGAAAGCGGTCTTGAATTTATATCTGACCAGTTTTGCAGAGGTTGCTCTTCATTAAATCATATTAGATTTAATCATTTTCACAATTAAAGATCTCGCCCCAAAGTTCTCACGAGCAGGATACAGACTAAGACAATTGAGGGACACTACATGGACTCATAAAAGACCACCGCAGCATCCAAGACATCTTGGTATTTTAATAACCTCATAGTTTTAAGCATTGTATCAATAATATTTAGCACCACTTGTTACAAGAAGATAAAAGAAAAACCCACTCGATCGACATAACACGCTCCACATACACGCCGTATAGGCAACATTTAGGTGTCCGAGTTTGTATGAAGTTGAGTCTGCAAGGCTCCTACATGTCCTGAAGTGAGATTATTAACTGAAAGGTATGATGTGGTGATCTAGGTATAGCAGACCTACCCGCAAGGCCAGATCTCCTATCTCTTAATGCGAATATATCTTACTTGCACAAGCAAGTGATGCCTAAGTCTCTATCTCAGCCACACGAGGTCCACAATCACCCGGTAAGGCTGCAGCTGGCCGCTACGGCCCCACCTGTGCTGATGAACGGCTGTCGTGCGTCTCTCCAGATCACAGTGCCTCTCTGTGTTCCTCCCGGTGTCACGCACGGAAATGCCTTTGTCACACTCCGTTAAACATGCACCCTTCACCTTATCCCGAATAAAATGAGCATGCACATTAATAAGGCACACTCTTTAGTAAGTATGCCATTAGCAGTGCTGCAGTTCATCATAACTCAATGAGCATAACTGCTCTTGAGTGCGCTCAATCAGTGGCTTAACGTGTATTGGGTTGGAGGCCGGAGTTGTGCACAACTACCAGCTCGACACATGTGCGAGGGGAGGGCCTCGAGGCCTGTGCGTTAACAATCATACACGTTTAAAGTAGTGAGCGGTTTGGGTCAAAGCATGCATAGAAACATACACTTTAGACGGTGAGATGTATAAACTCTCGTATTGCATCAGACACGTTTACTTGTAGGCAGTTCTGCTCATGGGCTACGCCATTCTGCAGAGTAGCGACACAGTCTTTTTGTTTACGAGCAGAGCACTCGGAGCTTTGCGAGAGCAAAAAGCCGACTTGTGTGCTACGCAGTGCAGTTTAAATGGGAATTTTGGCCTCAAACATCCCAGAATAATTTATTATGCTTTGTTCAGTACTTGTCTCAAAGCCAGGCCTTATGGTTCCTGCATTCCTCGATGACTTAACACTCAGCCAGATAGCCGGAGATGAACTCGCAAGATACGGAGTCGCCACTTATAGTTGTAAAACGCAGATGCCCAGGCCTAGTGGGCACGCCCATTCAGCAAGGAATAACAATCGGGGGTTATGGCTGCGACTTTGTAGATGACCCATCTCAACATCGGTGTGTTCCGAAACACTCTTAGACAACCATCACAATATTAAAATGGACAAGATATATATTTGCAATTGGTAGATGTATTCCATTCTTTTAAATCGGTAGTAATTAATGTCTGATTAGTAGTTATCTTAGCCGGCAGTGATATGGGCAGCCGCTGTCCGCTGGCTCTCGTGTCTGGCCCTTGGCGTTGTGTCCCCCCACCCGCAGGCCACACACCATCCCGGCCCAGAGCCTCCACGCCATTCATGCTCACAAACCACAGAAATTACTTTCACAATAAATCCCGCAGTCACTGGTACGCGAACGTTTAAAAATAAATGTAGTCGCGAGTCGGTGCCACCAGCCTGCACGGTGATCACACTAATGTAAGTTGATCGCTGGCCCCAGGTAGCCAAGCTTTTCTACTCATGGCTTTGTTTGCACCACTGCCGAAAAGCAGATTGGAGCCATGCAGGGCAGCCCAACACTTCTCCTTGTCCCGAAGCTTCAGGGGCCGTGCGACTGGAGTCAAACGCTTCTCACTGTATCGGAGGGACTGATTAGGGGTATCGCTGAAAATGTGTACGGCTAGGTCAGGGGTCGGCAACCTACGGCTCCAGAGCCGCATGCGGCTCTTTACGGGCTGCTTCTTGACGATATGTACGTATGTACAGTATGTACTCAGATGCATTGCGGCTCTTGAAATACTGAATTTTGTACCGAATTGGAAAGAAATGGCTCTTCTTGTTATTTTGGTTGCCGACCCCTGGGCTAGGTTCTCAATATTTTCTTTCCTGTCGTATACATGCTGAATACTTCTGCATGTTTTGTATTCATTCTCTGTCTTTGTTGGTGTTATGCTACAGAGAGAACAGATGTATGCTGCGCAAGAGATGTTTAAAACTGCAAACAAAGTTACAAGGCCAGAGAAGGCCTTGATCTTGGGATTCATGGCCGGATCCAGAGGTGAGTGGTGCTCCTGCCTGGGTTCACGCCGAGTGTGAATGTATTGATGTTGAACTTTCGCACCAGACATAGCCAACTGCTTATCAGAGGTAGAGCTTTTGTAGTGATAATATATTATAATATAACCAAAACTTTTGACGCAATGACCAATGCGTGGTTCCATGCCGCTACATTGCAACTTCCATCCTTTTGGAGGCCACATTTAATGTCAGCCCAGCTCTCTAGGACCTCCGGCTTACTCTAGAGCAGTGGTTTTTAACCTGGGGTGCACGCACCCCCTGGGAGTGCGAGATGACCTTTTCTGGGGGTGCGGGACATGGGAAGATTTTTTTAGAAGGTAAATCATCGAAACAAATTAAGCACGGGCACGTAAGTACAACTACTTAGTTTCATCAAACCTATGTATTTATTTACATTGTGCATTTTTTTTTACGATTGAAAACAAAAGGGGTACAAGGCTGCAGTAATGGTTAAAAACCACTATTCTAGAGAGTAGTATATCTTACAGGCACTCCCACTCTCAAAATCCACACGCCAATGCATTCCTCGCTCAAGATTTATTATTTGTAGACGTGCAGCTTGTGCTGGGTTTCGGAGTGGATGATCGCGGGGCGTGGTGGCACTGGTAGAACATGCACAGAGAGAGAGAGAAGCGTGTCTTCAGAAGGCAGTACAGCAGCCAGTTTCTTCACTGATCGTGTGGAGTCGTAGTTCTTCCACGTATTTGTGAGTTTTCTTTGAGTGTCCCAGTCTATTCCCAAATTAACCAAAGTTGTCACCAAGGTATGGGGCCAAACTTCTTTGACAGGATGCTCTTGAAAATAAGTAATTATTTTAAGTGTTTTGTTGTTGTTACACAATTAAGAAAAGATTTTGGTGCAATCACGGTCACGTGCATGGTAATGCTCAATCTGGGTTATAATCGATAATTCATTCAAAAAGAAGTGAAAATGTGTTCTCATCGATTAAGGGGAATACTTAACAGGCAGTCGGAGTGAAAACATTGCCAATGATTGCATTCTGTGCAGCAACTCTCAATGCAGCTTTGTGCCAGTCAGCCGCGCTCGTCTCGCAGCGGCAACACTCACAAGCATCGTCATTGCATGTATTTAGCGTCCGCGCTGCAGGGTCGCGCGTGTGTGTGACCACTGCACGTGGCGTCCCGTGTGTTTTTGCGCGCAGAAAACCCGTGCCCCGACCAGGGCGACATCATCCAGATCAAGCTGAGCGAGCACACGGAGGTGCTGCCCAAGGCCGACGGCACCGGCAGCACCACCATGCTGGTGGACACCGTGTTTGAGATGAACTACGCCACGGGCCAGTGGACGCGCCTCAAGAAGTACAAGCCCATCACCAACACCTCCTGAGGCGGCGGCGACGCGCGCTCGTGGAGAGTTGTGCTCCTGGTGACGGGCCCCGTGCTAAACCTCGCCGTGCCCCGTAATGCGGGACTGCCGTTTCTCCTGCACCGGGCACAACATGAGACGAACGCGGTTGTGTAAATTGCTTTAGTTTCCTCACGCTGTCGGAACAATAACACGAGACTTGACTGATTTTATAAATGTAGACTTCCTAAGAGGAGGGGGAGCGTCTTGACCAGTGTAGTCCAGTGGTCAGATGTGAGCCCTTGTAGCAGCACTGCCCTGTATCACATGCGATTGCTCTCGGACTCTAATTCTGATCGGACTAGCAGTCGCAACTGCACACGTCATTTCACTTACCGAAAATGTACTCGCGCAAGATGGTAAATAAGTGAATATGCCTTTGCCTTATTAGTTTTCTAAAATGGAAATGTGGTGATGTTAATAGTGCCGTCATATTTTGTAAAACGCCATTGGCAATGCCCTGTGTCCTTTCCCTGAATATTGTTTTGATTTGTTAATCCCGTCAAAGCTTAACAATACACATGGTCTCTGTTTGGATTTCTTTTACAATGAACGTGTGTAATGCTGCTGACCTCCCGACGTGTGTATGGCCGTGGTTTCGTTACATGTTGTTGAACATTGCTAAACTGTGACGTGTTTGTCGAAGAGGTGTCCTTAGTTGATATTTTTCAGATTGTTTCGATGGTTGATATTTACCTCGGAGAATCTCTGGTATTTAAAACAACGTCAAACTTCGGTTTAAAGGACCTTTTTGCATTTTTCTTCGACGCACCCTTGTGCCGACGGTCGCCCCGTTGCCCACGAGCGCTCGGGCGCGGGTTCCCTGCCGGCGTTCGCCGTGGCGACGGCGCCGATCTCTCCGAGAGAGGGGCACCCACGGGCGATGATGCACGCATTCGCTCGAGACCGCACGGACGCACCTGTGCGGACGGACGCGTGGTTTGTCGAGTGTCGCTCTGAAGCAGAAGCGCTCTTGAGACGGGCAACGCTGAATGAAAAGCCAAACCAAATCCTGAAAAAATGTTCAGTCGTTGGTAGCTTCACTTATCACAGCCCGACGCACTTGCAGGTCAAGGCCCGGGATTCAAACCCAGCCATTCGGCTCTCCTGGCTTGGTGCTGTGGTGCGCAGGCATTAGCATACAACTATATCCGTCCAGCCATCTCTAACATGGCACATTAACTTTTTCATCGACTTTAGATGAAAACCGGTTGTCCCATCTCTCAAGTCCTTACTGACCAACACCATTCAGTGGCTTGGAATACCACAAGTGAGCTGAATGAGCAATTCAACATTTGTGTAATTCCATATTAAGTACATTCCTAAGGTAGCCTGGGTGAGACCTGTGCATGCCGATACCTATTGGCTATCTCGCGTGGAGAACGAGAGGCTGGTGCTGTGTGCATGAGGGGATTTATCAAGACAGTTGGCAATTGACACTGATCACAGGCAGCAGAAGAAAGTCACCCAAGGACTAAAGCTTTAATCACGGAGAAATATAATGGCTAAATAACGTAATAAAATTATTGTGATGATGCATGTACCTGCAGGGGCATTTGAACTGCAAGGTCAGCACAGCACCGCTCTCGGCCTCTCCTGAGTTGAGGGCCTTCAACCGAATCATGATACTACTCTACCATGTTTTCCCCCCCCCCGACTTTTCACAGTAAATGTACATAAAATAGCAGTGGCCTCAATTGTAGTGTGGTCAAGATAGTCTGATTTTGAGTCAAGTTAACAATATGGTAAAGTGAAATATGAAATCCTTAGTTCATGTTCCATCTCCTTTATGCCGGCGTTGTGCGTTTAGGTCCCGAGGAAGGCCCCTGTTGTGGGCACAGCTGCCGGTTCGGGCGGCCACATTTGTCAGCGCTCCGAGAGTTGGTGGCAAAAACGCCAATGGCCAGACATTTCTCCTTTAAGCACGGTTGGCTACGTACGGTGTGAAAGAAGTTCAACATTGAGATGGTGGTCTGGATAAGTCGTGGTTTCAAGGGGCGTTGCACAGTTGTACGCTGCGGACTATGTTGAGGAGGAGGTGACACTTTTCTGCACTGGAACGCCCCTCTAGAATGTGGCGGCAACAGCAGGCCCTGCCCATTGCTGGAGCCAAATCGGCAGACTTTACTGAGGCTGTATATACAAGAGATGAGTGGAAGGCTAAATGGGACCAATAAAATATGTACATACGGCGTCGGTGGACTAAAATAACAATGATCTCACAGCTGTTGGGCAATCTCTTGGTTATCCTCAAAGCATGCTTGGCTCATATTGGGTTATTGTTCTCCAGAAGCTATCCAATGTAAATACGTTGAACTTATTTCGCACCATACGTAGACAACCTTGATAATATTAGGTGTGTGCAAATGCGCAACCGTTATCGTGCGCTAATTTAAATCGGCAGTGCTGAGTACGCAAAGGTTGCCCGGGACTTGTGAACTCCTCTGATCGTGTCCCCTGTCGTGGAACTAGATATCATTTTTGGGTTTATTACACGGAGCCCATTGCGCACGTGTCTAAGGTAGCAGCAATGAGTGCTTTGCCTCGCCTCTTATGAACTCTAAGCATTGTTTTTTATCCAGGTCAGGCCCACTGAGCTCTACAACTCTTTTTTAGAAGCTACCTGGCCACAACGCGCAGTGGCTTATGTGGAAATGTATAGCAGCCAAATACTCCGAACGCACATTGATTCTAAATGTGGAGGGGGAAACTGGTGTGCATGGAGAACATCCACGCGACCACGGGGAGAGGGAGAGACATGCAGAATCCAAATATACAGCAGTCGTCAAGGGTCTGGATGGAACCCACGTCCTCCTGTATACAAGGCGAGGAGGTGGTTAACGTCTTGCTACCGCGACGTCCTTGAATGTCCGCACCCAGCCACTCGGGGCACAGATACACGAGCAATTCCAAGATTGTGAGAGACAAGTACAAAATACCGATAACTACTTAAAACGTACGTAGACTTTTCCTGATTAAACTACACTTAAAATCAGTTAACACGTAGGCTTTCGCGAGAGAGAAATGAGTTTGCTCCAGCAGACCCCCCCCCCCCTTCTCTCTATTTAAGGCCTCGACAGAGGCATTGGGTCTCTGTGTGTCTATGTTGTGTGTCTCTGTGTTGTCTTTCTCTGCTTGTGTGTCTGTCTCCGTGTCTGTGTTTTGTCTCCAATATAGTTCTACTGGATGACGGTTGCTTGTGTTGCAATCGAAACGTATTCTATTTAATGTATTTTCTTTATACGTGACTACCGAAAGAACCAAAGAGTAATTAGCTGATTACTAGTCTATTATATAGCTACAATAGCCCCCCTCCGCCTCTGATCTCTGCACCTGATTGGGTTAAATGATGGCGTCACCCTGCTGCTGCTGCTCTATTTAAGACTGGGAGCAGGTGGAGGGCGTCACCATTCTGGCAAATTGCCCGATGATGCTGGATACCAGGGAAACGTCACAGTACTCAAAAATTGTAAATGTGGATTCACTCTTCAACACACCGGTGGGCTGAAGTCGTGAACTATTTGTCTTTTGTCAACGTGACACCTTTTTTTACCGATTGGCCGTGTCGAGTGGTGGAGGGTTGCGACACATTTATAAATAACGCGATCTAACCCAAAAACCTTCATTATGAATACACTTAAAATGTTGACACGCATAAGGTACGAGGATCCACGGCACCAAATCATCAATAGTATTATAATTATCCCCTGTCGTTTGGTTGCTGTGGCAACTGAGGCCATGCCGTGGTGTCGCATAGCGCCGACACCGCCACCACGCGTCCCTTCACCCCTCCACCGAGACGAAGGGTGAACAGCAGCGGTGACCATTCGCACGGCGCCATGCGGACCACAGCGCGGCATCGCTGCCGAGTGAACCCCGGCTCCCCGGGGCGGGGGGGGCCGCACGGAGCCCACGAGCACGGGGCCTGGATCGGGGCCACGGGGCCAGTGGCCACCGTCAAGAGAGGGCGCTGTGGGTGAGCGAGGCGCTCTCGTTCCACTGCGCTCAATGCGGCCACCACGTGCGCGGCGCTACTGGCTCCCCGTGCCCTCCAAAGCAAACGCCGCGGCCTCGTCAACAGAGCGCGCACTGCCAACCGCTGTTGTCATCCAAGGTCCACCCCTAAGCAGTGGCCGACTTGCAGTTTGTAGAACAAATGTCGAGCTTCTTGACATGTAATTTTAAAAGATGTGTGTACTTGGTGAATGTTCCCTTTTGTAAAATGTATCAGAAGGTCTATCATTGTGACGCGTGCATTGAAGACTATCCCTGGGCACAAATATTAAACCGTATCCGCACAAACCACGGCAACTGCGGATTCTTGATGCACAAATGGAAAATTAAACACTCCATTCTGCACCTGCGCTCATCCAGAATACTCCACGCAGCACAGAACGAATCTGCCCAGTTCACAAACACGGAGGCGGCCTCATCGCAGCGACTCACGTCCGCCACCCGTGGCGCAGTCATCAGGCTCGTGGTCACCCCCCTTGGAACAATCACAGCCATCCGCTCTACAACATACATCGGCAGCGCCGAGTAAATAACAAAAAACAAATGTGTGGACAAGGGATGCCATATCCACACTGATTTTGCATATCGAGTCCATGGAGGTGCTTTCCCTCTACGTGGTGCGTCCAGCTTCTGCCTGTCCCCCCACGGTGCTGCTGCGTGCGTCACGGCCCCCCCCCTCGCCCGGGTCACCCGAACACCCGAGTCTGGTTCGTGCCGAGTCGCGGCACTGACGCACGACGTTTCCTGCACGGGATATTTTGACCAATTCTGTTTTAATCGTATAAAACACAAAACAATCATTCGGGTCATTGTCGAGAATATACATAACGGACTATGCATCCACGTAAACAATCGCAAGTGTTGGTCACACGAGGAGCAGGAGGAGGGGTGAGGAGGAAGCGACTGCGGACGCAATGTTCCGGTGACAATCCAACTCCAGGCGTGAGCCGGGGTCATCTCCTGTCCACGTCGGGAAGGCCCCTTTGCCCCAACGGTGAATTCATTAATGACGTCGATTCGCCCAGGTGACGGCGTTACTTGTGTGTAGGTGACGCGAAAATAACGCGTGACCGTGGGGCGAACCGCCCCTTCATAGGAGAAGCAAAAAGACACGAACTCTCATCCTGAAGCCTTCATCGTGGCCAGCAGACCTCGGCATTGCCATATAGCTCCTGAACACGTTGCCATATTCAAGAATAGTGAATGAATTGCATTTACACTATGGGAACCTCATTTGCCAGTAAAAATATGATAATTGGTTTTTACCCTTCTATCTGGCAACAAAACTGACACCTTTTACAAGGAGTTGTCTTTGAGTTGTGCGCCTTTTGGCGTCATCTGGTCAACCCATGTGAGACTAGGCTCTAAGGAAAGCTGTCTCGGGTGTGGCCAATCAACTTCAAGGACAGTGCACATTATCAGAGTTGTTCTTTTGTTTGTATTATGACTGCAGGTATTGCGGTCTATGCAAACATGACTCCTTGTAAAAAAGGTGTCAGTTTTGTTGCCAGATAGAAGGGGTAAAAAAACAATTAGCGAATTGCATTTAATAGCATAAATAGGGAAGCAGGTTCGTTTAACGAAAGGAAATACTCTGACAATCAGGTTATGGCCAGTGGATGAATGTTTCTCATTAATATGTTTCCCACGATTGACATCGGACAAGTTTATCATTCCACTACACGGTGCTGGCTGTGTTGCAGAGGATGCGAGTGTCTCGCGCATGAATTCCCGTACACTTATTACAAAGTGGCCCTCAAAATATTGGAGAGGCTCTGCCATGTTCCCATCGTGTATTCCTTCGTACGAATGTTTCACAGTTATTTTAGAACCTACATTTTGGGTCGTGCTAAACACGATCAAATTGGACCCTACGTGCAGCAATCAAAACAAAGCTGCACTGGACGAGTTCAGAGATCTCATGTTCCCTTGCGTATGGCGAGGCGGCGTCTTAGAAACCCACGCCAAAGCCGCGATCAGCTGCTTGCTGTTGTCTCTGCGAAACGACTCGCACGCATTGTCTGTCGCACGCGTTATTATTTCTGAGCGGTCATTTAGATCGCGATATATCATGGCACAACAAACACATGGCTGTCAACCCAGTGCAGGGAATCATTCTAGTGCGGGAGGCCACCGTACACATGAATAATGCCACGTCCCTGTGCTCCGTTTGCACAGCGCAGGATGAAATGTCGGGAAAATACATTCCTGTTTTTGGGTAATGATGTAAAATGACAACAACGGGAATGGAGGACAATGGATTCATCTAAAAGCTCGGCGAGTTGACGTGAATGCGTGGATCGGAGAGAGCGTGTAAACCCTCACACAGAACACTTGCATGGCAGAATGAGGCATCGGAAGGAAATATCTTGCTAAACTGAAGTCGAAATAACAAAACACTTATTTAAATAGTCAGGTTGTACATGCAAATATAAGTCTTCATAAGAAATTCTGGAAATGCCACGTGCAAGGTGCTGGTGTGTTGAGGTGTTCGGTAAAATCCTTAGCCGAAGACCACAACCGTTTTAAACGATCGTGCCCTTGCAGTCTGCTCCGATGCGTGATGCCACACGGAGGCCAGCCGTCCCGGCCGTGGCCGGGCAGCTCGTGGCGTTAGAGGCACTGGTGGTGACCTTTACGCACGGAGGTCACGGTGTCACTGACGTGGCGGTGTCTGTCGCGTGGATGGCCATAGCGCTGCTGGTGAGCTGTGTCGCAGCCATGCACGCGTGGTAGGGAGTGGGAAGTCTGCGACACACGAGGAGACGACGCGTAGAGCGCAAGGAGACGACGCAAACATCAGGGCGGCCATGGGAGCCCCCCACGTGGACCATCCCGCAGGGTGTGGGGGCATCTCAATTGTAGGAATCACTCGCGTGACTGCTCCCTCTCCAGCGTGTCACGTGTGATTACAGCTGATGGATTGATTGTACATGATTGTCTAATATGTACAAACTTGATCTAAAGTCACACAGACAAGTACATCTTAACTTGGCTTCCAGGATCGACCATTTTTATTGCCGTCTGACGGAGTTGCTGTGGCAAAGAATTTCCATCGGTCAGCCTCGGACAAGAATGGATGATGATTTGTATGTATTTATTCGAGGGGGCAGAACACTGTGGACAGGTGCAATGGCTGAACTCTGCGTGCGGACATACTGTGGACACACAGGCGCACGCGTACGTACCGTCTGCGTAATGGCTCCGTCAACCTTTAAGCTGCTACCGCCAAAGTTCAGCAATTAGTGCAGTTCAAACACTTCGGGGCCACAGCAGTTGAAGGTTCCCCCCCGTCGGTATAAGTAGAGCGAGGGTTTGAGAGAGGAACTCGCACAGGGCCACCCACTGCGATTCCACACACACGGAGAGAACGAAGTTTGCAGGACTCATTGGTAAATGAAGTCAAGGGTAAGTGTTTACACTTCATTATTTCCTACTGCAAACACAATGCAGTGAGCAGGTGCCCAGTTGCGGCCCTCTAACATGCCTTTATTATAAGCTGATATGAATGTAAACACGCAGCTGATTATTTTCATCCCGTGGATGGCCAGGCGATATTTATCCCTCAGCTATTTACTTCCCGTTTGGGTGTCCAGCCGAGGCAACGGGGTTTTGTTTTCTCAGTGCTCCACTACAATGTTGGATCAGAAGTTCCACTGCTGGATTATATTTTTTCCGCCTGAGGATGACCGCTTGTGTTGCGATCGAAACGTCGTGATTTATTTTATTTTCTACCTACGTGACTTTACCGAAAGAACCAAAGAGTATGGATTCCTGCAGTCACGAAAGCTTCAAATCAAGATTACAATGTTGGCGTTTATTTTACAAATATCTCTGAAACAAGCGTGATATGTGAAACCTGTATTCTTGGGTTATTTCGGTCAAGTCACGTAGATAAAACAATACAAATATAAAAGGTGAATAAAAAAATAAACACTAATGTGGACTGTAGCCTGGTTATTAAGTTTGGTGAGTGTACTGGCAGTCTATAATATAGACTCTAGCCTGGTTCTTAACCTCGGTGAGCGTACTGTCAGTCTATAATGTAGACTGTAGCCTGGTTCTTACACTAACCAAATTTTTTTATTCACTTATTTTTTAAATTATTTTTCTATCTACGTGACTTTGCCGAAAGAAGCAATCACGAAAGTTTTAAGTCAAAATGTGAAACCTGATTAAGTGCGCACCAGCGTTACTGATAAAGTATTTTTTTTTTACAGTGCACATCTGTTTTATTGAATACATATTTCCTTTCTTTTGGACTAGGTCGTGGAGTTGTAATGCCAAATTTTAGCTGCACGCTCCACCACCCGACATAGTAAGTGAAATCAAGTTGTCGCGTGGGTAAATGTGCCACTTGATTTGGTTTGTCAGCAAACCGGAGAAATGTTGAAAAGCCAAAGGATTTTCTTTGTTACAATTGGCGGAGGGTAGAGTTGAATATTTACATTATACCTACACGATGATCTAACCCAAAAAATACGAATTAGGAATCATAATATTGTTCGTGAAAGTCTACGTATAAAGTTATTTCGATACTTGCATGAAAAAACATGGTTAGGATTGCAATTAAAAATTCTAATAAATGTGCGGTAATTTAAAAGTGACTAACACCGAGTTGGGGTGAACTATGTGAGCTGGCGTGAGCATGCGACGGCTCTCGGACTCGCACGGGAGCGCATCTCAGTGAGGAGAAGCCGCTCTGGGTGTGCGAGCCACACGTGCTCCTCGCTTCTTCAGCCAGTCTGCTGATGACGCCGACTTCCAGGCAGCAGCAGCAGGCAACGACCGTGGCACTGCGAGGGCAGATCTGCAGCTCACGAAGGGGCAGCCTCGACATGATGATTAATGGAAGGGCGCAGGGAAATGAATAAACAACAACACAGTGATATACACACACACCGCCTTCTATACAACATCATACGGTGGTCTGTACTCTGTGATCTATACCTCACTGTGTGGTGTGTACATTGTGGGTCACACACCCTGCGTGTCACACACTGTCGTTCATACACCACGTATGTCCCACTCTGTGGTGCGTCCCACCCTGTGGTGTGTCCCACACTGTGGTGTGTCCCACACTGTGGTGTGTCCCACACTGTGGTGTGTCCCCCCTGTGGTGTGTCCCACACTGTGGGTGTCCCACCTGTGGTGTGTCCCACCCTGTGGTGTGTCCCACCCTGTGGTGTGTCCCACTCTGTGGTGCGTCCCACACTGTGGTGCGTCCCACACTGTGTGCGTCCCACTGTGGTGCGTCCCACCCTGTGGTGGTCCCACCCTGTGGTGTGTCCCACCCTGTGGTGTGTCCCACACTGTGGTGTGTCCCACCCTGTGGTGTGTCCCACCCTGTGGTGCGTCCCACCCTGTGGTGTGTCCCACCCTGTGGTGTGTCCCACACTGTGGTGCGTCCACCCTGTGGTGTGTCCCACCCTGTGGTGTGTCCCACACTGTGGTGTGTCCCACCCTGTGGTGTGTCCCACACTGTGGTGTGTCCCACCCTGTGGTGTGTCCCACACTGTGGTGTGTCCCACCCTGTGGTGCGTCCCACCCTGTGGTGCGTCCCACCCTGTGGTGCGTCCCACCCTGTGGTGTGTCCCACACTGTGGTGTGTCCCACCCTGTGGTGTGTCCCACACTGTGGTGCGTCCCACCCTGTGGTGCGTCCCACCCTGTGGTGTGTCCCACCTGTGGTGCGTCCCACACTGTGGTGTGTCCCACCACTGTGGTGTGTCCCACACTGTCGTTCATACACCACGTATGTCCCACCCTGTGGTATGTCCCACCCTGTGGTGTGTCCCACACTCTCGTTCATACACCACGTGTTATCCACTCTGTGGTGCGTCCCACGGTGTGTGCTGTGTGCAGGTTGTTCACCTGGCAGGGTCTCCCGCTCTGTTGTATTAACGCAGTCATCGCTGCCGGCAAAATGGCAGCGATGACAAGCGGTGGGTGTCCGCGAGGTGGAGGCGGTGGTGGTGGTGATAAATGCCGCGCTCCGAGTCGCCTGCTCTGTTTTCACAGCAGAAAGACCCAAAACAGCTCCATTTCGGTGGGACATTTTATTCCTGCACAAAAACACGCCAGGAAATGTATCATCGCAGCAGCAAGCAGCAGCAATGTCCGCATAATAAAATAAAATATTTGGCAATCAGCGTTAATAATTGGAGCTAGAATTGTCTACTGACAATGAGCAGGCTGACTCTACGTGTTAGTCAGGGTTTGAATGTTTAGAGAAATGTTACAACATGCACATTGGCATTGGGCTGATGCTGTACCACGCGGGTTGGTTTGAAGTGCCTGGACGCGGCACTTCTCACGAGGGCCCCTCAGATCTCGGTGGATTCCCCTTCCCTATTCCTCAGTTTACGACGCAGATGTTCTAAGGCTGCTAGGGCGAGTAGGGAGTTATGCCACAGGGTGAACGAGGAGGCCACGTGATTCTTCCAGGAGCTCAGGATGGTATTTGTAACCGAAATGTTTGAAGACTATGACATTTAAAATGGTACTCAATTCTGAGATCAGGGGATAGTTGTGGGGTCACTATGGCTCAAGCAAACTTTTTTAGGAGCGCTGTAACCCGCGCCATTTTGAACCGGTCTGGGAAACGGCCCTCACTGAATGAAATACATGCCAGGTGGACAATCAGCGCCACAAGAAACGTCCAAGCATGATTTGAGAATCGACTTGTGGATGTAGTCAAGTGGCGATGTCTTATTCGGCAGCGGTGCAATGAACATGGACACCTCTACCACCGATGGGTCTCGAGTTTTGCATTGTTCCCACGTTGATCCAACACAGATGGCAGACCAGGAGAATGCGTTGCCTTCATGTTAGAAACGTCTTGATCGTCACTATTTTGTTGGCGAAGATTCTAGATTTGAAGCTTTCGTGACTGCAAGGATTCATATTCTTAGGTTTTTTCGGTAAAGTCACGTAGGTAAAAAAAATAAAAATTAATAAAAGTTAAATAAAATAAAAATCACGACGTTTCGGAGGCAACACAAGCTTCCGTCTTCAGGTGGAACCGTCACAGCCACGACAGCTGTATCAAGTAAATGAGAGATTACAAGAGCTACCACTCCGTATATAATGGTTGAAGAGGGGAAGGGCCAAGTACGGCACACTGTGTGCCGTACAGCTCTATCATTTACTTGATACAGCTGTCGTGGCTGTGACGGTTCCACCTGAAGACGGAAGCTTGTGTTGCCTTCGAAACGTCGTGATTTTTATTTTATTTTACTTTTATTAATTTTTTTTTTACCTACGTGACTTTAACGAAAAAACCTAAGAATATTGTTGGCGAAGTACATCGCATATACTGTGCACAGACCTCGTTGACTAGTTGATGGGTGGTTGGTGTGCAGCAGACCCCGCACAACGCGCCACAGAGCACGGAGGTCGCGAGACGACTCGTTGGTGCGCAGAGCATAGAACGATCTGCGAGATTTTACTATAATCAGTGGGTTGGCAGATCTGCAGTTCGCTCTGTAAACGAGTCGGACAGTCTCGAAAGTACGTGGTACTCTGATGAATACCTTTCAGTCAGTTTTTTTGCCAACATAAATGTCCAATAAAAAATACTAATTGATTAATTAAACGTGTAAATGCCAATGTTCATTAAACATAATTTAATTTGTTTAGAATAATATCCCACGTGGGAAGGGACGTCGCTACCAGCAGAACTCGTGTGTGTGGATCGACTGCGGAACGTGTGGCTCCATCAGCACCCACAGAGCGTTCCGCACACGGTCAGTAAGGAAATGAGTTCAAGGCCGTGGGCGCAGAAAAGGAGAATGAGCGACCTTCCACTGAGCGAAGGCTGCCTGGAAGAAAGAAATTAAGTCTTGGTTGCTGGAAGACAGAGTGTGTGGAGGGGAGTAGAGCGAGGGGAGAGGTAGGAGAGTGCATGGAGGGGAGTCGAGTGAGATGAGAGGGGAGAGGTAGGAGAATGTGTGGAGGGGAGTAGAGTGAGATGAGATGATGGGATAGGGAGGAGATGGTGGGAGGGGGGGTAGAGTGAGATGA
>NW_026891560.1:5000-17547 GCF_015708825.2 Lethenteron reissneri
GAAAGGCCGCGAGCACGGGACCGTTGCCGTAGCTGGAAGTGACCGTGTTCATTGTCGGCTTGTTCTCGTGTAAACGGTCAACGCCGTTGTTGCTAGACGAGCCGTCGGTCACGTGAGAAGCACTCGAGTCCAGCTCGCCGTGCGATCTCTTCGCGTAAGTCAAGTCCAACGGCTCCTCTTGGCGCTCAACGCCACTTGAATCGTGGAACTCGACAAAGCCCGTCTCTCCGAGCCTCGCCGTGCTCAACTTTGGCACCGACAAGTCGAGCGGCCGGTCCTGGTCTCGACCGCGGCGAGGACCGTCCGCCACGCCGGCGGGCTGCCCGCTCTCCGCGTGACCTGCCGCCGAGTCGGATCGGGCACCCGTCGGCGAGCCCGCCAGGTGCCGCTCCGGACTTCCCTCCGTGCCGTGGCCGGCGTGCCCAGCCGATGCCGGGCCGAGCTCGCGGGAGGGAGAGCCGGACGCACGGTGCTCCGGCGCTCTGCCCGCCGCGTTGAATTTCTCCTCCAGCCACTTGGAGAAAACGTCTCTGGGGAGGTTCATGGCCAACGACATCTTCATCGACTCCTCGGGACTCGCCTCGACACTTCCGGCAAGGCAGTACGACTTCAGGGAAGCCGACTGGTCTCCGAGTCCGGTAGCGCCGCTCCCTTTCAACCCCTTTCCGGCCGACGACTTCGACTTCTTTCGTTGAGCCGGAGACGGAGGCTGCGGCGCTGCCGGTTGAGGCGACGCGTCGATCTCGTCGTTCACCTTGCAGAGGTAGCGCTCGTGTTGGCGCAGAGGTACTGCGCTCGGAAACGGTTCGTGGCGATAGCGGCACGCGTGGCGAGCCGCCCCTTCCACGTGGGAAGAACGCTCGTGCAGATCCGGCTCTTTGGTCTTGATCTTGCCGGGGGACGACCCGTGGCCTCCGGTCCACTGATCCGCAGGAAGTCCTCGTTGTCATCGTGACCTGAGCTCTGGGTGGCTTTGGGAGACGTGGCGACGGCCCATTCCATCTTGCCGGCGTCAGCCGTCGAGGCAGCGGCAACTGGAGATGTCGCCTCCCGCGCCGCGCCGTCCGCCGTGACGGAGCCCACGCACTTGTTGGCTCTCTTGTGCGAGCTGTACGAGCCCGAGTGAGAGAAGCGCTTCTTGCAAATTGGGCACCCGTACGGCTTCTCCCCTGGAAATTACAAACAAACACAGCCACGATGGAGGTTTCTGGGTTACATCGCGTCAGTGTGAACGACGCGTCGTCAAAAACCGACACGGCCGGTTCGTAAAGTTTGCGACGCGAAACACAACGTGCCGATTCGTTACACGAGCTCAGCACGCCGGCGTGCTGGAGAGCAAACCCACGACATTTGCAATTCAAGTGCGGCGACGTTTTCGCCAGTAACTACAACCAGCGTCATCAGGTGGGCAGCCAGAATTGTGGACGATATCGGTCGCGAAAGTCGTCGTGTCAAAGCAAAACATTATAAACGCATCATCCAAAGTGCCGTGTGACGCGGTGAATGCGGCCTGCGCTGTAGACACACGCGCAGGAAGGAAATCACAGATTTGAAGCTTTCGTGACTGCAAGGATTCATATTCTTAGGTTTTTTCGGTAAAGTCACCGTGTAGGTAAAACATTAAAATTAATGAAAATAAAATAAAATAAAAATCACGACGTTTCGGAGGCAACACAAGTCTCCGTCATCAGGTGGGACCGTCACAGCCGGATTAGCTGCATCAAGTCGTGATTTTAATTTTATTTTATTTTCATTAATTTTGATGTTTTACCTACGTGACATTACCGAAAAAACCTAAGAATATGAAGGAAATCACGTCGGTGGGTGCGTTCTGCCAAACGTCGCAATTGTTCCACACTCACCGCTGTGGATGCGGAAGTGTTCCTTGAGGTGGTGTTTGCTCTTGAAGTCTCTCCCACACTCTGTGCACTTGTGGCTCGCGGCAGCGGGAGGCTGACCCTTCTGCGCAAAGATGGAACAGAGGTGCGAAGTGAGAATCAGAATAATAAAACAATTTTACCGGAGGGAATCAGATGAGCTATGAAGCTCTTCAGCACGGGCGTTGGGTAGGGGCGAGTAAGCAAGACTCCGCAAGCAGCTCAACGACGCGTCGCGACTTCTATTCCCCTGCACACATTCAGACAGACACATTCAAACAGACACATTCAGACAGACACATTCAGACAGACACATTCAGACAGACACATTCAGACGGACGCATTCAGACGGACGCATTCAGACAGACACATTCAGACAGACACATTCAGACAGACACATTCAGACAGACACATTCAGACAGACATATTCAGACAGACACATTCAGACAGACACATTCAGACAGACACATTCAGATGGACGCATTCAGACGGACGCATTCAGACAGACACATTCAGACAGACACATTCAGACAGACACATTCAGACAGACACATTCAGACACATTCAGACAGACGCATTCAGACAGACACATTCAGACAGACACATTCAGACAGACACATTCAGACAGACGCATTCAGACAGACACATTCAGACAGACACATTCAGACAGACACATTCAGACAGACGCATTCAGACAGACACATTCAGACAGACACATTCAGACAGACACATTCAGACAGAAGCATTCAGACAGACACATTCAGACGGACGCATTCAGACAGACGCATTCAGACGGACGCATTCAGACGGACGCATTCAGATGGACACATTCAGACAGACGCATTCAGACAGACGCATTCAGACAGACGCATTCAGACGGACGCATTCAGACGGACGCATTCAGACAGACGCATTCAGACAGACGCATTCAGACAGACGCATTCAGACAGACACATTCAGACAGATGCATTCAGACGGACGCATTCAGACGGACGCATTCAGATGGACACATTCAGACAGACGCATTCAGACAGACGCATTCAGACAGACGCATTCAGACGGACGCATTCAGACGGACGCATTCAGACAGACGCATTCAGACAGACGCATTCAGACAGACGCATTCAGACAGACACATTCAGACAGATGCATTCAGACGGACGCATTCAGACGTGCGATGATGCCGGCAAACGGGGGGTCAGTCACCTGGCCCGCCCGGGGAGGTCGCGGTGATGTGTGGAGATCCGCGAGGGCCCCCTCGTGCCGGCGGCGAACGTGCTTCCGCAGCGAGCCCCGACGCTTGTAGCCGCGGCCGCAGTGAGGGCACGGCAGCAGCGGCGGCGGCGGCAGCGGCGGCGCGGCAAACGAGCCGTGAGTCCTCGGGCCTAGGGGAGGCACGGGGCGAGGGGGCCGCTGGTGGTGCATGAAGAGACGACGCAATCCCACCGATGTGACGGACCGCTGTCGAGTTTGGTGGTCCGTGTTGTTCACGTCGTCTGTCGTGAAAATTCGGTCACGGTTCCTACGATCGCTGTTTCATTGCTTTTATGGCCAAGCGTGGTGGTGTTTTCTTTTAGACGCTGTCGCCTCGACAGACCTGTTCTTCACCTGAGGACGGCTGCTTGTGTTGTGGCCGAAACGTCGTGAGAATTATTTTATTATGTTTTATTTTTATTATTTTATTACTTCCCTTCTACGTGACTTTACCGAAAGAACCAAGAAGATTTTATGGCTTTGTTTTGGTGATTTTCGAAAAGTGTTTTTGGTTTGGCCGTGTTTTGTTTGTTGTAGAACGGAGTTAGACTGATGGCCTTAATCTAAGTTGCACGCCTCCCTCTCATTCCGCTTCTCACTCTGCGAATGCGTCGCTTAACGGAGATGCCACCGCCTGCGTTGGCAAATACGCAATTGCCGGGTGTCTTGCGATGCCGCTGCCACAAGCGTGGCACGCCCGGCTCTGGTTGGCCCACCCCGAACCGCTGAACGTAACGATCGCTTGGTGAAATTAGCCGCAATCCAGAATAACGTTTGGCCACGTGGCCCAGGGGTAGAGAAAGTCGCTCGCAATCGGGAGGCTGCGAGTTCAAATCGTCATTTGGGGATGGGAAGTTGATTCAGCCCGTCACCGCTTTGGTCTCTCACGCCATGGGAATGTGAAATTCCCACCAGTGGCAATGAATCGGTACCCAGTGAGACGATCACAGCTGCCTCAATGCTCGCTGGAGCAGAACATATACTCTGTGGATTTAGTTCTTGTTGTTAAGTCGACAAATGCTACAAACGTGTTTTTTTTTATATTTAAAGCTTTCGTGACTGCAGGGATTCATCTTCTTGGTTCATTCGGTAAAGTCGTCACGTAGAATGGAAGTAATAAAATAATAAAAATATAACATAATATAATAATTCTCACGACGTTTCCGCCACAACGCAAGCAGCCGTCCTCAGGTGAAAACCAGGTCTGTCGAGAAGACAGAAGACAGGTCTGTCAAGAAGACAGAAGATAGAGTCTGTCTTCTCGTCAGACCTGTTCTCCACCTGAGGACGGCTGCTTGCGTTGTGGCCGAAACGTCGTGAGAATTATTTTATTTTATTATGTTTTATTAATATTATTTTATTATTTCCCTTCTACGTGACTTTACCGAAAGAACTAAGGTGTTTTTTTTCCCTTTCATTTTAAACACAACGCTAACAACTACGCTGTAAAGTCTGAGCACGTGCGCTCTTACCGCCACCGCCACCACCGCCACCACCACCACCGCCACCACCACCGCCATCACCACCGCCACCACCACCACGGCGAGTGGCCCCACTGCCCGGCACATCGCACTCCGCCAATGTCCCGTCCTGCGCACTGCCCAGCGCCTCGGCAGTCTTGTCCACGCCGGGATTGACACCGGTCCCCTCTAAGTTCGTCTCGTCATCCTCCGCCGCCGCCGCCGCCTCCACCTCGTCTTTCTCCTCCTCTTCGTCCACCTCCTCGATGATCTGCAGCCTCTCCTCGTCGTCCTCATCCGGGTCGCGGTCTCGCATCGCCGCGCTCGCGTAGCTCGCCACTGCGACCGAGCAGAGCGGCGCGTCAGCGCGTTTGCCGACGGTTTTACCTTCAAGGGTGTCACTCAAAGGAAACAACCAGGAGGACAACTGTGGTGAACATTGCTTCACGCTCGCTTCTAAAGATCCATTGCTTTGTTATTTCGATGTAAAGCTTTCGTGACTGCAGGGATTCATCTTCTTGGTTCTTTCGGTAAAGTCACGTAGAAGAGAAATAAAAATTATATTATCATATTATTTTATTTTATTATATGATATTATTATTATATATTATATAATAATATTATTATATTA
The DNA here is from genome assembly GCF_015708825.2 of Lethenteron reissneri. Lineage (NCBI taxonomy): Eukaryota > Metazoa > Chordata > Hyperoartia > Petromyzontiformes > Petromyzontidae > Lethenteron > Lethenteron reissneri. Next base: position 10,223 of record NW_026891560.1, read on the forward strand.
TATTTATTTATATATTATTTTATTATGTTTTATTTGTATTATTGTATTACTTCCCTTCTACGTGACTTTACCGAAAGAACCAAGAAGATACTTTATTATTAATATATTCTCCCCCCTCCCGCCCCTCCATTCCCAGTGTGTGGTCTAGCACATCTGACACGAACATCATTTTTGTTCACCTACGTGACTTTACCGAAAAAAAACTAAGAGTATGAATCCTTGCAGTCACGAAAGCTTCAAATCTAGAACATCATCACATCGACAGCGAGGATGACCGGGCGAGACTGACGCCACGTGCTTTGCCAAGGCCAGGTTTGTTTTTCTCCCACCGTCCCACTAATGGCTTAGGTCTGTGAATAAACTTTTACATTGCGCGCAGAGGTCACAAACGTGGTTTTGATTCCTTACCGTACCTGGCCGCACCAGGGTCGCAATTGGGTACCCGTACCCGGCCGGGTACAGGTACCCGTTCCCTACCTGTACCCGTACCCTACCCGAAATGAGTGACAAACGGTTACTCACCAGTGACTCACGGCCGACCCGTATCCGTACCCGGCCGCACCAGGGTCGCAAACGGCTACCCGTACCTGGCTGGGTACGGGTAGCCGGCTATCGGGTAGGGTACGGGTATCGGGTACCCGGTTGCGACCTCTGGTTGCGGGGGATCTGTGTGCCTATGAGGAAGTGTTCCTGCATGCGGCAAAGACTAATTCCATGCCGTTCTGGCTGACCATTCACGGTGACAGCAACGCACAGCGTTGCCACGTCTTACACGTTTTGTTCGGGGGGGTTTTATTATCCCGAAAAAGTTCGCTTAATTTTCCGACCGTACGCATATTTTTCACCGTTGCTGAAAAAATATCACTAAAAATGAACACCGCTTGTGCGGATTGAATGCAACAACAATTCACAGCGTAACCAGTGAGACGGTTCGCTTGAAAAAAGAACGTATCCTTGACTGCATTTGGTCCCCACGTGTCACTGTCACGGACAGCAGGATTTGCACATTTATTTTTTCTAACAAATAAGGCCCACTGAGTCATGTCGGTTTTTTAACAGAAGCGACCTGGCCAAAAATGATAGCTCAACAAAGCAGCCTCTGTGTAAATTTATAGCAGCCAAATACTTTGAACGCATGTTGATTCTAAACGTAGAGGTAAACACCGGATGACCCGGAGACAAATCCACCCGCCACCATGGGGAGAACACGCAAACTCCAAATATACAGCAGCAGGCGTCAGGGTCGGGATCGAACCCACAACATCCTGTATACCAGGCGAGGTAGTTAACATCTCCTAGCCACCGTGATGATGATGAGAGAGAGACACGCAAACTCCAAATATACAGCAGCAGGCGTTAGGGTCGGGAATGAACCCACGACCTCCTGCACACCAGGCGAGGTAGTTAACATCTCCTAGCCACTGCAGCAACCCAATCTCAATGTTCAAGGGCTCTTGTATGGTGCCATTAAAAAAACAAAACAGCATTCTTATTCTTATTAACCAGCGCTTACAATAGAGTCAATAGTTCGTTTGCAAGGTTCGAGTTCAAGGTCATTGATTAGGTATAGCCCTGTGAGCCATTCGGCTCTTGAAGGTGGTTACTGTGTTATTACTGTACGGTAGTAATACAGTAACAGAGCTGATCGACCCTCGGGGATCGATACACAAACGAGGGGTGGGATGGTGAGGCTGGTCAGCAACTTGTGGCTTCCTTGTGGCTAAACTCGCGCCATGGGAATGTGGAATTTCCACGGGCTTCTCGACGCTTCTCTGCGGTTGAAATTTTATTGTTTTAAACCGATAGTATTGGACATTAGCGACTAAGTTTTTTGCAACAGAAACTTCTTTTATTATTTCCCTTCTACGTGACTTTACCAAAAGAACCAAGAATGTGAATCCCTGCAGTCACGAAAGCTTCATATCGAAACAACCACAACAACAACACAACAACCACACAACACACAAGATGATGGCAGATATTTAACACGATGTTATATTTAAACAATCTAACAACACAACCACCACCACAACAACAACAACACAACCACCACCACAACACACAAGATGGCAGATATTTAACACGTTGTTATATTTAAACAATCTAACAACACACAACCACCACACCACAACACAAGATGGCAGATATTTAACACGTTTATATTTAAACAATCTAACAAGACAACCACCACCACCAACAACACAACAACCACAACAACAACAATATGGCAGATATTTGTCACGATGTTCATATTTAAACAATCTAACACCACCACAACAACAACAGCAAGATGGCAGATATTTGTCATGCAAGTCTTTACTTACTTCGTGTTAAACTGCAGTGTTCGTTACTGGGCTGCAACGCCACCTACTCACAACAACACAACAACAACAACACAACAACAATATGGGCAAGCTCACACGAGAGTGGGGGAGAACTTAGCAGCAGCAGCAACAACAACAACACAACAACAACATGGGCAAGCTCACACGAGAGTGGGGGAGAACTTAGCAGCAGCAGCAACAACAACAACACAACAACAGGGACACTGGCGAATTGAATTGTCATTTGATATTTGAGCCCAGCCACTTACTGCCACCCAGTGGCTTCTGCTAAGCGCTGCTGTTGGAGTGCAAGATGACAAATCTGACCACAGCCTGGGGCACAATGGCCCATCATCATCATAAGCCCTTTAATAAGCATGGCCGTTGACCCTGCAGGCCACTGAGCGAGCAACCCAACGTTCCTACCAGCTCCCTCCGCAGCAGGACGATGTGTTCATACACTAACATCTATACGCAAGGCGACTTTTGGGGGTAAATAACAGCTATTGTTTTATTTTTCGATTTAAAGCTTTCGTGACTGCAGGGATTCATCTTCTTGGTTCTTTCGGTAAAGTCACGCAGAAGGGAAGTAATAAAATAAAAAAATAAAACATAATAAAATAATTCTCACGACGTTTCGGCCACAACGCAAGCAGCCGTCCTCAGGTGAAAACCAGGTCTTAGAGTGGCCGTGTCTCCCTCGGACAACCGTGTCTCCCGTGGCCTACACAAAGAGCGGAGCAGCTGCACGAGAGAGACACGGGGAGAGAGAGACACACAGGAGAGAGACACGGGGAGAGAGACACGGGGAGAGAGAGAGACACGGGGAGAGAGACACGGGGAGAGAGACACGGGGAGAGAGACACGGGGAGAGAGACACGGGGAGTGAGACACGGGAAGTGAGAGACACGGGGGGAGAGAGACACGGGGCAAGAGACACACGGGGAGAGACACGGGGAGAGAGACATGGGAAAGAGACGTGGAGAGAAACATGGGAGAGAGACAGAGACATGGGAGAAAGACACAGGGAGAGAGACATGGGGAGAGAGAGAGACACAGGGAGAGAGACACGGGGCGAGAGACACACGGGGAGAGAGAGACACGGGGAGAGAGAAATAAGGGGAGATAGACATGGGAAAGAGACGTGGGAGAGAGACATGGGAGAGAGAGAGATATGAGAGAGAGTAAACTAAACTAAATATAAAAACTAAAACTCTAACTGTTTTCGTATTGACCAAGCCCCACTGACGCTTTTTGTCAGAAGTGATCAAAAATGAGATCAGCTCCACTGAGGAGGGGACATCTTGATCGTCATCAAAGAGACACCTACAGACACCCACAGAGACCCACATACACCCATAGACACCCACAGAGACCCACATACACCCAGAGACACCCACAGACACCCAGAGAGACCCATAGAGACCCACATGCACCCATAGACACCCACAGAGACACAGAGAGACCCATAGACACTCACAGAGACCCACAGAGACCCATAGACTCCCACAGAGACCCACAGAGACCCATAGACCCACAGAGACCCGTAGACACCAGCAGACACGCACAGAGACCTACAGAGACCCACAAAGACCCACAGAGAACCACAGACACCCATAGTGACCCACAGAGACCCACCCAACCATTAATTCACCCACTCACTCTCCTAGACGCTCACTCACCCACTCACTCTCCTACACACTCACTCACCCACTCACTCTCCTACACACTCACTCACCCACTCATCCTCCCAGTCACCCACCCACTCACTCTCCTACACACTCACCCACTCACTCTCCTACACACTCACTCACCCACTCATCCTCCCAGTCACCCACCCACTCACTCTCCTACACACTCACTCACCCACTCACTCTCCACACTCACTCACCCACTCATCCTCCCAGTCACCCACCCACTCACTCTCCTACACACTCACTCACCCACTCACTCTCCTACACACTCACTCACCCACTCACTCTCCTACACACTCACTCACCCACTCACCCTCCCAGTCACCCACCCACTCACTCACCCCAACGTTGGCTTATGGGGATGACTTCATACGCACAGAGGTAGTACACACAACAACGACCGCCATTCGTTACCACGATGCGTGTTGCCAGGCCACGTGCACGTTGAGGCCACAGGTACACACACACAGGTACACACAAACACAGGTACACACACAAACACAGGTACAAACACACACACAGGTACACACAGGTACACACACAGGTACACACATACACAGGTACACACACACACAGGTACACACACAGTTACACACACACACAGGTACACACACAGGTACACACACACACAGGTACACACACACAGTACACACACACACAGGTACACACACACACAGGTACACACACAGGTACACACACACACAGGTACACACACACACAGGTACACACAAACACAGGTACACACACAGGTACACACACACAGGTACACACACACAGGTACACACACAGGTACACACACAGGTACACACACAGGCACACAGGTACAAACACACAGGTACACACACACAGGTACACACAAACAGGTACACACACACAGGTACACACACACACAGGTACACAGGTACAAACACACAGGTACAAACACACAGGTACACACACAGGTACACACACACACAGGTACAAACACACAGGTACACACACACAGGTACACACACACACAGGTACACACACACACAGGTACACACAGGTACACACACAGGTACACAAAACACAGGTACACAAACACATAGGTACACACACAGGTACACACAAACAGGTAGAAACACACAGGTACACACACACACAGGTACACAAACACACAAGCACACAGGTACAAACACACAGGTACACACACACAGGTACACACACACACAGGCACACAGGTACACACACACAGGTACACACACACACAGGTACACACAGGTACACACACACAGGTTCACACAAACACAGGTACACAAACACACAGGTACACACACAGGTACACACAAACACAGGTACACAAACACACAGATACACACACACAGGTACACACACAGGTACAAACACACAGGTACACACACAGGTACACACACACAGGTACTCACACACACAGGTACACACACACAGGTACACACACACACACACAGGTACACACACAGGTACACACACACACAGGTACACAAACACACAGGTACACATACAGGTACACACAAACAGGCACACACACAGGTACACACACAGGTACACACACACAGGTACACACACACAGGTAAACACACACAGGTAAACACACACACACAGGTACACAGACACACAGGTACACACACACAGGTACACACACAGGTACACACACACACAGGTACACACACAGGTACACACACAGTACACACAAACAAGTACACACACAGGTACACACACACACAGGTACACACAGGTACACACACACAGGTACACAAACAGGTACACACACACAGGTACACTCACACAGGTACACACACACACAGGTACACACACACAGGTACACACACACACACAGGTACACACACACACAGGTACACACACAGTTACACACACACACAGGTACACACACAGGTACACACACACAGGTACACACACACAGGTACACACACAGGTACACACACACAAGTACACACACACAGGTACACACACACAGGTATGCACACACAGGTACGCACGGATACAGCCTATTGATGACAATGTTATCCCAATGGAAATCGACTCCATATGCCCATTCCTCTACAATCGATTCCTAATGTAATCCCAACACAGCCTTACCATCAACACCACCATCATCACTGCCATCACCACCATCACCACCACTTCACCATCACCACCACTATCACCATCACCACCATCAGCATCACCATCACCACCACCATCACTATCATCACCATCAATGCCATCACCACCATCACCACCACCATCACCACCACCATCACCACCATCACCATCAGCATCACCATCATCACTGCCATCATCACCATCACCACCACTATCACAATCACCACCACTATCACTATCACCACCATCACTGCCATCACCACCACTATCACCACCAGCATCACCACCATCACCACCATCACCATCATCACTGCCATCACCACCATCACCACCACCATCAGCATCACAATCATCACTGCCATCACCACCATCACCACCACTTCACCATCACCACCACTATCACCATCACCACCACTATCACTATCACCACCATCACTGCCATCATCACCATCACCACCATCACCACCACTATCACTATCACCACCATCACCACCACCACCAATACTCACCTTCAGTAGTTAATATCAGCTACCACCATCACCAGAAATGACTCCACACGAGTCAATATGCTAATGAGCACTCGCCCCTCCCACCCACCGGCTCATTTGCATAAACCACGCCCACAACCATCACCTTGTGATGACGTCACACACACAAAGACCCCCCGTGTAGCCTGTAACAGACTGTAGGGGCAAGTGCTGTTAGCGAGTAGCACCTGTGAAGGCTGGAACGGTACACGAGGGGGTGGGTGGTCAGCACTACGCCCGACCGCCTTTGTCTCCCCAGTGGCGATGTTGACTACACACCGCACCACGAACTCATTTGAGGCCGAGTCGACCTAGGGGAGGCCCAGGACCGGTAGCAACAGTGAATCCCCAGGTACAGCCTGGGAGATTGATTGCTTTGGGTGTGGACCAATCAGGACAGTGCACACATGATCAGAGTTGTGTCTTGTTTGCATTAAGGCCGCAGGTATTGTGGCCAATGCAAACATGACTCCTCGTAAAAAAGGTGTCAGTTTTGGAACCTCATTTTCCAGTAAAAAATATGATAATTGGTTTTTTACCCTTCTATCTGGCAACAAAACTGACACCTTTTTTACAAGGAGTCATGTTTGCATAGACAGCAATACCTGCAGTCATAATACAAACAAAAGAACATAACATATACATTGTCCTTGAAGTTGATTGGTCCACACCCGAGA
>NW_026891561.1:0-19625 GCF_015708825.2 Lethenteron reissneri
CCCTAACCTAATTCCTAAACCTAATCCCAAACCCCAATTGATATGTCTGTAAACGCGTCTCAGCGAGATGAGTTGAATTGGATATGGCGCGACTCTGTCGAGTAGAGTCGAAGGGCACACACCACTTGCTTGTTGTGTGACTTGTGGAACCGGGGCGCATTTTGCATTGAAGTCAATGATGGGTGCGATTGTTGCCGATTTGAAGCGCACTGTTTGGGAATGCAATGCGTTTCACTATTTCAGCACCGATGTTCACCAAATATGCAACGGTGTAAACGTATGGGACAGCTTGGGATGTCAATGCAGTAGTTTGTTACTTGAAAATCCGTGAAGAAATAAAAGAATTGCGGTGCAAATCGGCCACAGTTTGGTTTTTTTTCCCCGGCGCTTGACGTGTTACGTGTATCCTCTGGTGGACAAGTGCAGTACCACAAGTCAAGATTTACTACCACAAGCATTCAATTCGTGGTGAAGTCTGCTGTGGTGGACATGTGCAGTGCAGGCCAACACAGTTCGCCAGCAGTTGCCGCTGTCAGACGTCACCCCGCGCGTTCCCCGCAGTTGTGAGCCGCTGCTGCTGCTGCAGCGTCCTGGCGTTAGTCCCAAGCGGGTTGGCTGCGATGAAGCCGTGAAGACGCCGCACAGCGCCGTTGCTGCTGTCACCGCGCCAGGCGCTGCAGTGGTACCACGTGACCACACGGTGGCGCTACAGCAACATGTGGTTAGGTTATTTAGCGAGTGTCCATGTTGGTTAGGTTATTTAGCGAGTGTCCATGTTGGTTAGGTTATTTAGCGAGTGTCCATGGGTTAAGTTGTTAGGAGCGAGTGTCCATGTTGGTTAGGTTATTTAGCGAGTGTCCATGATGGTTAGGTTATTTAGCGAGTGTCCATGTTGGTTAGGTTATTTAGCGAGTGTCCATGTTGGTTAGGTTATTTAGCGAGTGTCCATGATAGGTTATTTAGCGAGTGTCCTTGTTGGTTAGGTTATTTAGCGAGTGTCCATGTTGGTTAGGTTATTTAGCGAGTGTCCATGATGGTAGGTTATTTAGCGAGTGTCCATGATGGTTAGGTTATTTAGCGAGTGTCCATGTTGGTTAGGTTATTTAGCGAGTGTCCATGTTGGTTAGGTTATTTAGCGAGTGTCCATGATGGTTAGGTTATTTAGCGAGTGTCCATGATGGTTAGGTTATTTAGCGAGTGTCCATGTTGGTTAGGTTATTTAGCGAGTGTCCATGATGGTTAGGTTATTTAGCGAGTGTCCATGTTGGTTAGGTTATTTAGCGAGTGTCCATGATGGTTAGGTTATTTAGCGAGTGTCCATGATGGTTAGGTTATTTAGCGAGTGTCCATGTGGTTAGGTTATTTAGCGAGTGCCATGATGGTTAGGTTTTAGCGAGTGTCATGATGGTTAGGTTATTTAGCGAGTGTCCATGATGGTTAGGTTATTTAGCGAGTGTCCATGATGGTTAGGTTATTTAGCGAGTGTGCATGATGGTTAGGTTATTTAGCGAGTGTCCATGATGGTTAGGTTATTTAGCGAGTGTCCATGATGGTTAGGTTATTTAGCGAGCGTCCATGATGGTTAGGTTATTTAGCGAGTGTCCATGTTGGTTAGGTTATTTAGCGAGTGTCCATGATGGTTAGGTTATTTGGCGAGTGTCCATGATGGTTAGGTTATTTAGCGAGTGTCCATGATGGTTAGGTTATTTATCGAGTGTCCTTGTTGGTTAGGTTATTTATCAAGTGTCCACGATGGTTAGGTTATTTAGCGAGTGTCCATGTTGGTGTGTATGTTGAACTTCTTTCACACCGTACATAGCCAACCATGCGCATCGGAGGTGCGGGGGGGAAGGACAACAAACTAAGCACAAAAAACAGTTCTAAACAAAGTTTATTTTCAATCTAGACTTAAAAAATGCGTAGCTCAAAGTGACGTCCTAATATCGGAGGGAAAAACATTCCAGACGGCTGAAGAAGTGCATCTGAAAGCGTGAAATGCAGTGGCCGTCTTTATTCGATGACTTGCCAAAAGCGAAGATGACCAGAGTTTGCGTGATGGTTGATGCTCTTTGATGATACCAGCAAGGTATTGGGGTTCACTTGTGGCCAGCGCTTTGTATGTAATGAGTGCAACCTTCTACTGTACGAGTTCGGCAACAGGAAGCCAATGCAGTTCGGTGAGCACTGGACAGACATGGTCGGATTTTGCAGTACCCGTCATGACGCCTGCCAAAGAATTTTGTACACGCTTCAGCTTGGTAATGTTTTTGCCAGATGTCCCGGAGAGTAGTGAGTTGGAATAATCAAGCCCTAACCATATCCCTAACCCTACCCCTAACCCCGAACCTTAAACCCTAACCCTAATTGCTAAGCCTAACTCTAACCCAATAATGTCCAAAAACTGCATAGGTTAGTATGCCTATTTGTTTTTTAGCCAAAAATGTTATGCCAATTCAATTTTTAGGACGTGAAAATGTCATCATGAATATCAAACCTTTATAGTAATAATACAGCATACTAATGCTAATAAAAAAAAGAGGAATTAATATTTTCTTTAAAAAGTTTAGCTATAAAAATTTGCCCAATTTTGGCCAAAAATGGCATACGTGAGTGGGCCGATTTCTTTTTGGGACGCGAAAATTGCATCGTGAAATGTCCCACTTTTAATCTAATACATAGCATACTAAGGGTAAATACAATTAAAGAATTAACTTTTTGTTGAAAAATGAGGCTGTGAAATTTGTAAAAATTTTGCTAAAAACGGCATAGGTTTGTGTGCCGATTTATTTTTGGGACCTGAAAATTTCATTGTGAAATTTCCCACTCTTAATGTAATATATAGGCTACTCAGGCTAAACACAACCGAGGAATGTACTTTTGGTTTAAAAATACAGCTGTAAAAATGTGTCAAATTTTATCCAAAAACGGCGTAGCTTAGTATGCCGATTTTCTGTTTGGGACGTAAACATTTCATCGTGAAATTTTCCACTTTTAATCTAATACATAGCATACTCAGGCTAAATAAAATGAAAAATTTTACTTTTGTCGAAAAACAAAGCTGTGAAAGTTTGGCCATATTTGGCCAAAAACGGCATAGTATGCCGATTTTCTTTATTCACTTAAACATTTCATGGTGAAATTTCGCATTTTTTAACGCTATATATAGGATACTAAGGCTAAACACACGAGGATTGCACTTTTGTTGAAAAATAAAGCTGGAAATATTTGGCCATTATTGGCCAAAAACGGGACATAAACATTTCATCGTGAAATTTCCCACTTTTAATCTAATACATAGCATACTAAGTCTAAATACAATAGAGGAATGAACTATTATCCAAAAATAAAGCTGTGAAAGTTGGGCTTATTTGGGCTAAAATCGGCACAGTATGCCGATTAACTTTTTATATTCGAAAATTTAATGGATCAAATTCCCCACTTTTTTACGTTATAGTCTACTCAGGCTAAACACAACCAAGGAATCCACTTTTTGTTTAAAAATAAACTAGAAAAATTGGGCCAATTTTGCCAAAAAACGACATAGGTTAGTATGCTGATTTTTATGGACCGTGACATTTTATCGTGAAATGTCGCCAGCGGTGTGCTGGAGAGCCAAGCCACGACATCTACAAAGGCGCTCATAGCGAGCAGCTCATAGCGAGCAGCACCGATGGAGATCATCACGGCACACAAGGGGGGAGGTGCCAGCACCACGCCCGGCCGCCTTTGTCTCCCCAGTGCTAGCGATGTTGGACACACCGCACCGGGTACTCGTTTAAGGCTGAGTCGACACTGCCGCTCCCTTTCTGTCAACAAACCTTTAACTCTGACCCGCTCTCTGACGTCACCGCTCAGCGTTACCTCAATCGGCGTCAAACGCCAGGGGAGGTGTGCCTCGCTAGTGACGTCATGTCACCTACCCCGACCACCGCGCTCTTGAGCGTGACGTCACTTTCGCTCGGCTGCTGCCGATATGTCCCAATTTCAACCGTGATGATGGGTACAAACTTAGTCATCATTGGAAAGATGTTTTCAACCATGCAAAAAAGACTTAATTACACATTTTTGGACCATCTTATCTGACAGGAAATATTTTACTTTACCGAGTGTTAACATCCCCAGTGTTTACAGTACTCTCTTTATTGTTCAGCCAGCACTGGTATAAACATGGGCATTTTCGTTCTTTTCTATCATGTGTATCAACAGGTGCTTGTAGATACACATGTCCACGTACACTTGCACCCCACACTCTCTTTTGGCCTCCCCTCCCCATCTCCGTCCAATACGTTGGCGTGTGCAACAATAGTTGCTTGCGCACAACCACGTCCACGTCGCCGACTCTCGTCTACCACTTCGTGCATTCTTTGGCCTTGCCCCCCTCCCCTCCCGATACGTTCTACGTAGCACTTCGTGCCTTCTTTTAGCCCCGCCCCCCTCCCTCCTGATACGTTCCATTCATTGGCTACCACATTCTGATGAGCCCCCCCCCTCTCCTCCCCCCTCAACTTGAGTAGCAGCGAGCATGGAAGCGGTCTGGAATGCGGTTGCCAATAAATTGCAACTTGAGTCACTACCTATGAGATCTTCACTCAAAACCTGGAAGCGTATTATTAAATAAGATACATTACAATTCCTTATAGGGGAAACAAACACTAACTGATTACTAACGTAACAATTACAATAAAACGCATTCCAACTGATTACTAATCTACAACTCGCATCGTAACAACTGCCTGATTACTAATCTAGTATATAATTACAATAACCCCCCCCCCCTCCGCCTCAAATCGTTGCACCTGATGAGTTGATGAGTTCATGATGACGTCACCCTACTGCTGCTCTATATAAGATCGGGTGCCAGAGCAGAGCCTCACCATTCTGACGAATTGCCCGATGATGCTGGATGCAATTACCAGCGAAACGTCGTACTCAAAAATTGTAAATGTTGTGGTTTCACGCTTCAACACACCGGTGGGCTAAAGCAGTGAACTATTTGTCTTTTGTCAACGTGACACTTTTTTACTGATTGGCCGTGTCGGGTGGTGGAGGGTTACGACACATTTATAAATAACGCGATCTAAACCCAAAAGCGTTGATTATGAATCACTTTAAGATGTTTTCTTGTTCATGTTTTTGTTTGTTGCGGTTGCACCCGATTCAAGAGCCAAATGGCTCACAGGGCTATCTAACCTATATAATTCATTTTTTGTCTGTCTGTCTGTCTGTTTGTCCGTCTGCGTACGCTCCCTTCCGGGGGATTTAGCTATCGGACCGTGGGGTTCGCCGAGATTAAATTTTGCAGGTGGGCACGCCCCCGGCCCGCGGTAAACTTAGGCATTTCCGATTTTTCGTCTCTAAATTTTAAATCGGACCGATTATCGATTTAGTGCGATTGCTCTTTATTTAGTTATATAATTATTTATTTATTTAATATTGCCGGCCGGCGCGGACCACGGCGGTTGCCCCTGGCAACGGGTAGCAACAACTTCGCTGCGGGGTGGACGCCATTTTGAATTCCCGTTACAAATATGCGCACGCATTAACACGCGATTCTGAGGTAAATTCATCAAAGTTTCACGTCCTCTTCACTCCCCTTCCAACCCAATGTGTGCAATTACTATTATAGGGTCGGTAGATAATAAAATTATAGCGATTAGACAGTATTATTGTACATACACTCCACTCTCACACTCTCAGACTCACACACATACACTCACTCTCACACACACACATACACTCACACTCACACACAAACTCACTCTCACACTCAGACTCACACACACAGACTCACTCTAACACTCAGACTCACACACACAGACTCACTCTAACACTCAGACTCACACATACACTCGCTCTCACACTTTCAGACTCGCACACACTCGCGGCGTTGCTCCGTGTTCGGTGGGGGGGGGGATGTCACGAGTGGGCGTGTTTACCTTCCCCCCACCCTCACCGATATCTTCAACAATCGCGGAGATTCTTATTCCCGTCGAAAAGCTACGAGGTTAGTCACGCAACTTCACAGCTCAGTTAAAACATTTAAATATTTATGTTTATTATTTTGTATCACTCTTATATATTAAAAGATGTTAGGGATTAAGTTATGTTTGATGATAGTAAATATACACTATGCACCACGATTTTTCCCTGGGTAAAAAGTGTTATTTTATATTGCTTAAGCCTCCTAAGTATATAAGATGGCTATTATTCCCCATACATGTTGCTTTTGTGACCAGAACTTTATATAAAGGAAAGAATTACACAAATGCACAGGTTTTTCCTAGCAAAATAGCTCCATTTGTAAATATCACTGTCCGTGTCAAAAAAAATTAAGTTTGAGGGGAATTTTCTCCCATTTGTAACTTTTGAGATGTCAGCGTATAGAAAATAATACTTACTACCCAGAGACTAACACATGTGTAGTTTTTGGTAAAAAAAAATATATTTTTACAATTAAAATTTTGGTCACTGTCTGTATCTCAAAAACTAAGTTTGAGGGGAATTTTCTCCAACTTGTAACTTTTGAGATGTCAGCGTATAGAAAATAACACTTACTACCCAGGGACTAACACATGTGTCGTTTTTGGTAAAAAATGTTCTTTGAATCGCGCAAAGGAATCATCGAAGGTTGTAGATTCCTTTAGGATCGCCCTTAACATTTCCGACACACACATTCACACATTTAGCTTTTACATTTAACATACAAAACGTCAGCATGTACTGCTGTCATCATAGGCAAAAAATGTATACACCCTCAACACTCTCCCTCACCACTCTCCCTCACTCATCATCACCACTCACCCTCTCCACTCACTATCACTCACTATCACTCACCACTCACTATCACTGACCACTCACCATTCACCCTCACCACTTACCCTCACAATTCACCCTCACCACTATTCCTCACTACTTACCCTCACCACTCTCCCTCACCAATCACCAATCACCCTCAAGCATACTTGGCGACACGTAAGTAAGTTTGTAAAACGGGAATAGGGTGAGTGGTGGTGGTGAGGGTGAGTGTTGAGGGTGAGTGGTTAGGGTGAGTAGTGAGGGTGAGTGGTGAGCGTGAGTGGTGAGGGATAGTGGTGAGGGAGAGTGGTGAAGGAGAGTGGTGAGGGAGAGTAGTGAGTGGTGAGGGTGAGTGGTAAGTGGTGAGGGTGAGTGGTAATTGGTGAGGGTGAGTGGTGAGGGTGAGTGCTGAGGGTGAGTGGCGGTTGTTAGTGGTGATTAGTGAGGGGTGAGTGGTGAGGGTGAGCGTGAGTGGTGAGGGTGAGGTTGAGTGGTGAGCAGTGAGGGTGAGTGGTGATTGGTGAGGGTGTGATTGGTGAGGATGAGTGGTGAGGGTGAGTAGTGAGGGTGAGTGGTTGTTGTGAGGGTGAGTGGTTGTTGTGAGGGTGAGTGGTGAGGGTGAGTGGTAAGAGTGAGTGGTGAGGGTGAGTGACGGTTGTGAGAGGTGATTAGTGAGTGGTGAGGGTGAGTGGTGAGGGTGAGTGGTGAGTGGTGAGGGTGAGTGGCGGTTGTGAGTGGTGATTAGTGAGGGGTGAGTGGTGAGGGTGAGCGTGAGTGGTGAGGGTGAGTGGTGAGGGTGAGCGGTGAGGGTGAGCAGTGAGGGTGAGTGGTGATTGGTGAGGGTGTGATTGGTGAGGATGAGTGGTGAGTGGTCAGGGTGAGTGGTGAGGGTGAGTGGTGAGTGGTGAGGGTGAGTGTTGAGGGTGAGTGGTGAGTGGTTAGGGTGAGTAGTGAGGGTGAGTGGTGAGCGTGAGTGGTGAGCGTGACTGGTGAGGGTGAGTGGTGAGGGAGAGTGGTGAGGGAGAGTGGTGAGGGAGAGTGGTGAGGGAGAGTGGTGAGGGTGAGTGGTGATTGGTGAGGGTGAGTGGTGAGGGTGAGTGGGGAGGGTGAGTGGCGGTTGTTAGTGGTGATAAGTGAGGGGTGAGTGGTGAGGGTGAGCGTGAGTGGTGAGCAGTGAGGGTGAGTGGTGATTGGTGAGGGTGTGATTGGTGAGGATGAGTGGTGAGTGGTCAGGGTGAGTGGTGAGGGTGAGTGGTGAGCGGTGAGGGTGAGCGGTGAGGGTGAGTGTTGAGGGTGAGTGGTGAGCGGTGAGGGTGAGCGTTGAGGGTGAGTAGTGAGGGTGAGTGGTGAGCGTGACTGGTGAGTGGTGAGGGTGAGTGGTGTGGGAGAGTGGTGAGGGAGAGTGGTGAGGGAAAGTGGTGAGGGTGAATGGTGAGGGTGAGTGGTGAGGGTGAATGGTGAGGGTGAGTGGGGAGGGTGAGTGGTGAGGGTGAGTGGGGAGGGTGAGTGGCAGTTGTGAGTGGTGATTAGTGAGGGGTGAGTGGTGAGGATGAGCGTGAGTGGTGAGGGTGAGGTTGAGTGGTGATTGGTGAGGGTGCGATTGGTGAGGATGAGTAGTGAGGGTGAGTGGTTGTTGTGAGGGTGAGTGGTGAGGGTGAGTGATGAGGGTGAGAGGTAAGAGTGAGTGGTGAGGGTGAGTGACGGTTGTGAGAGGTGATTAGTGAGCGGTGAGGGTGAGTGGTGAGGGTTAGTGGTGAGCATGAGTGGTGAGGGTGAGTGTTGAGCGTGAGTGGTGAGGGTGAGTGGTGATTGTTGAGGGTGTGATTGGTGAGGATGAGTGGTGAGTAGTGAGGGTGAGTGGTGAGGGTGAGTGGCGGTTGTGAGTGGTGATTAGTGAGGGGTGAGTGGTGAGGGTGAGCGTGAGTGGTGAGTGGTGAGGGTGAGTGGTGAGGGTGAGCAATGAGGGTGAGCAGTGAGGGTGAGTGGTGATTGGTGAGGGTGTGATTGGTGAGGATGAGTGGTGAGTGGTCAGGGTGAGTGGTGAGGGTGAGTGGTGAGGGTGAGTGGTGAGAGGTGAGGGTGAGTGTTGAGGGTGAGTGGTGAGTAGTGAGGGTGAGTGGTGAGCGTGACTGGTGAGTGGTGAGGGAGAGTGGTGAGGGAGAGTGGTGAGGGTGAATGGTGAGGGTGAGTGGTTGAGTGGTGAGGGTGAGTGGCAAGTGGTGAGGGTGAGTGGTGATTGGTGAGGGTGTGATTGGTGAGGGTGAGTGGTGAGGGTGAGTAGTGAGGGTGAGTGCCGAGCGGTGAGGGTGAGTGGTTGTTGTGAGGGTGAGTGGTGAGGGAGAGTGGTGAGGGAGAGTGGTGAGGGTGAGTGGTGATTGGTGAGGGTGAGTGGTGAGGGTGAGTGGGGAGGGTGAGTGGCGGTTGTTAGTGGTGATAAGTGAGGGGTGAGTGGTGAGGGTGAGCGTGAGTGGTGAGCAGTGAGGGTGAGTGGTGATTGGTGAGGGTGTGATTGGTGAGGATGAGTGGTGAGTGGTCAGGGTGAGTGGTGAGGGTGAGTGGTGAGCGGTGAGGGTGAGCGGTGAGGGTGAGTGTTGAGGGTGAGTGGTGAGCGGTGAGGGTGAGCGTTGAGGGTGAGTAGTGAGGGTGAGTGGTGAGCGTGACTGGTGAGTGGTGAGGGTGAGTGGTGTGGGAGAGTGGTGAGGGAGAGTGGTGAGGGAAAGTGGTGAGGGTGAATGGTGAGGGTGAGTGGTGAGGGTGAATGGTGAGGGTGAGTGGGGAGGGTGAGTGGTGAGGGTGAGTGGGGAGGGTGAGTGGCAGTTGTGAGTGGTGATTAGTGAGGGGTGAGTGGTGAGGATGAGCGTGAGTGGTGAGGGTGAGGTTGAGTGGTGATTGGTGAGGGTGCGATTGGTGAGGATGAGTAGTGAGGGTGAGTGGTTGTTGTGAGGGTGAGTGGTGAGGGTGAGTGATGAGGGTGAGAGGTAAGAGTGAGTGGTGAGGGTGAGTGACGGTTGTGAGAGGTGATTAGTGAGCGGTGAGGGTGAGTGGTGAGGGTTAGTGGTGAGCATGAGTGGTGAGGGTGAGTGTTGAGCGTGAGTGGTGAGGGTGAGTGGTGATTGTTGAGGGTGTGATTGGTGAGGATGAGTGGTGAGTAGTGAGGGTGAGTGGTGAGGGTGAGTGGCGGTTGTGAGTGGTGATTAGTGAGGGGTGAGTGGTGAGGGTGAGCGTGAGTGGTGAGTGGTGAGGGTGAGTGGTGAGGGTGAGCAATGAGGGTGAGCAGTGAGGGTGAGTGGTGATTGGTGAGGGTGTGATTGGTGAGGATGAGTGGTGAGTGGTCAGGGTGAGTGGTGAGGGTGAGTGGTGAGGGTGAGTGGTGAGAGGTGAGGGTGAGTGTTGAGGGTGAGTGGTGAGTAGTGAGGGTGAGTGGTGAGCGTGACTGGTGAGTGGTGAGGGAGAGTGGTGAGGGAGAGTGGTGAGGGTGAATGGTGAGGGTGAGTGGTTGAGTGGTGAGGGTGAGTGGCAAGTGGTGAGGGTGAGTGGTGATTGGTGAGGGTGTGATTGGTGAGGGTGAGTGGTGAGGGTGAGTAGTGAGGGTGAGTGCCGAGCGGTGAGGGTGAGTGGTTGTTGTGAGGGTGAGTGGTGAGAGTGAGTGGTGAGGGTGAGTGGTGAGGGTGAGTGGTGATTGTTGAGGGTGTGATTGGTGAGGATGAGTGGTGAGTAGTGAGGGTGAGTGGTGAGGGTGAGTGGTGAGGGTGAGTGTTGAGGGTGAGTGGTGAGGGTGAGTGGCGGTTATGAGTGGTGATTAGTGAGGGGTGAGTGGTGAGGGTGAGCGTGAGTGGTGAGGGTGAGCAGTGCGGGTGAGTGGTGATTGGTGATTGGTGAGGGTGTGATTGGTGAGGATGAGTGGTGAGTGGTCAGGGTGAGTAGTGAGGGTGAGTGGTGAGCGGTGAGGGTGAGTGGTTGTTGTGAGGGTGATTGGTGAGGATGAGTGGTGAGGGTGAGTGGCGGATGTGATTGGTGATGGGTGAGTGGTGAGCGGTGAGGGGTGAGTGGTGAGGGTGAGTGGTGAGGGTGAGTGGTGAGGGTGAGTGCTGAGTGGTGAGGGTGAGTGGTGAGAGAGTGGTTAGTTTTGAGGGTGAGTGGTGAGGTTGAGTGGTGAGGGTTAGTGGAGAGTGGTGAGTGATGATTGGTCAGTGGTGATTGGTGAGGATGAATGGTGAGTAGTGAGGGTGAAGTTGAGTGGTGCGGGTGAGTGGTGGTTGTGACGGTGAGTCGTGAGGGTGAGTGGTGAGGGTGAGTGGTGAGGCTGAATGGTGAGGGTGAATGGTGAGAGTGAGTGGTGAGTGGTGAGGGAGAGTGGTGAGTGAGAGTGGTGAGGGTTAGTGGTGAGGGTTAGTGGTGAGAGTGAGTGGTGAGGGTGAGTGGTGATTGGTGAGTGGTGAGGGTGAGTGGTGAGGGTGAGTGGTGAGGGTGAGTGGTGAGGGTGAGTGGTGAGGGAGATTGGTGAGGGAGGTTGGTGAGTGGTGAGTTGTGAGGGTGAATGGTGAATAGTGAGTGGGAGTGGTGAGTGGTGAGGATGAGTGGTAAGGGTGAGTTGTGAGTGGTGAATGGTGAGGGTGAATGATGAGTACAGTCAATATGCACTGCTGTTATCATACCAGGTACCACCACCACAATATGTACTCCTCTCATCATCGCAGATACCACCACAGCAGTATGCACTGCTGTAATCATAACAGGTACCAACACAGCAGTATGCACTGCTGTAATCATAGCAGGTACCAACACAGCAGTACACTGCTGTAGTGATAGCAGGTACGACCTCAGTCGGTATACACTGCTGTAGTGATAGTAGATACTGCTATCGAGTTGGTAGATACCGCTATAGTAAATACTAAAACAGTCAGTATATACCACTACAGTCAGTCAATACTGCTACAGTCAGTATATACTACTATACAGTCAGTACATACTGCTACGGTGAGTTGCTACTAGAGTCAGTAGATACTATTATAGAGTGAGTAGATACTGCTATAGATTTTGTAGTCACTACTATAGTCAGTGGATACAACTATAGAGTCAGCAGATACTATACAGTTAGTCGTTACGAGTATATAGTCGGTAGATACTACTGTAGGCCCAGTAAATACTACTATGGTCAGTAGTTATTACAGTCACTAAATACTACTACACAGTCAGTAGCTACTACTGGCTCAGTAGATACTACGGTACAGTCAGTAGATACTACTACAGAGTCAATAGATACCACTTCCTCTGTTGTATGTAAGGTGTTGTTAGTATATATGTAAAGTAGTAACTCGGCGGGAGACGTCTTGACGGGTAGCACACTCTTTATTTTCACCAACTTGTAGTTACACGGATGACTAACACCCACTTCGTTGCACGGGTGACTAACACCCACTTAGCTACTCGGGTGACTCACACCCACTTCGTTGCACGGGTGACTAACACCCACTTAGCTACTCGGGTGACTCACACCCACTCATCTACACGGGTGACTAACACCCACTTCGTCGCACGGGTGACTAACACCCACTTAGCTACTCGGGTGACTCACACCCACTCAGCTACACGGGTGACTAACACCCACTTCGTTGCACGGGTGACTGACACCCACTTAGCTACTCGGGTGACTCACACCCACTCAGCTACACGGGTGACTAACACCCACTCAGCTACACGGGTGACAAACACCCACTCAGCTATACTGACACGGGCTCTTACGCCCCGTAGCCTTCCGGGACACACCCAGCCGGGGTGCCCGTCTCGGCTCTGGGTACCACCGTCCCGACCCACACGGGCGTCGGACTACGGGTCCCCCAGTCTCGGCTCCGAGCCGCACAGGGCCCCGGTCCTCACAAGGACGGCGGGACTAGGGGTCTCGGGCCACTACCCTCCTCCACCCCGTCTTCGGTCTTCAACTGGTTAACACTGACCACGAGTGCTCTTGCGCGTCTCCCTTTATACCCCTCCTGCGGACGTCGCTGAGAGCACCCACTTATCTGACCAATCACTGCGCACTCGCTACGATCCTCTTTTCCCAGCTTGTGTGAGCGCGCCTTACCACCGGCGCGCGCGTCCATGCCACGCCCACATCGCGTGCCCAACCCCGCGCCCCGTGATCCATCACTGTCGGCGCACGTCAATACCACCACTACATCACCCCCTACCACATAGCTCGCAGCCGACCCGGCTGCTAATAAAATATACAACACCCCTTCACCCCTATGTGTGCCCCGTAACATAACAACAAAACCCTAACAACACAACATGAACACCGCAATCCGCAAAACCCAGCAACCGCCCCACCCACAACAAGAACAATATGCACAATCCGGCGAGTGGCAACGATACTGTGTATGCGGAAAGAATAACTATAAAAAAAAATGTCTTTAATCATTTTCTCTTCTTTTCTCTCCGACTCATGCAGCGTCCCAATGTGTCCGAGCGTCCCTTGAACGGGACATTACCCCGGCAGAGGGGAAAGCCGGCAACGAGGTCGGGCTTTAATAAAAAAAGAAAAAAAATTTAATTTTATTTTTCATGAAAAGTGTTGCGTCCTTGCCCGAGTCCGCCTTGCCGGACCGTCGTACGGCACAGGACGCAGTTGGCCATCCGGCGGCGCCGGCAGTTCAGGAAGGCATGGGCCAGGCATCGGGGCTCCGCGTGAGCCGCGGGGTTCCGGTTCCCGACGGTCAACAGCCGTCAGGTCCGAGACACCTGGGGGTGGGTCAGGTGGAGACACGTGAGGATCAGCCTGCGACACATCCCTCCCCGAGTCGACGATCACATCACACGCTCGGTCGTCACGGCACAACCCGGGGTCATGCGGCGCCGCGTAGGGTTTCAGTCGGGAGGGGTGCACGTACCAATGGCGTTTTCCCCATTTAATCTGTATACTCTGGGGTCGTGCAACCCGCACAATTTCCACCGGTCCCCTCCATGGTCTCAACAGTTTGGGGGACGTAGCCAACGGTGCGTGTGGACAATGCAGCCAGGCCTTATCGCCCGGTTCCCAATTGTGCGTATGCACCTTCCGTTCATGCAATCGCTCGTTCGCGATCTGCCGAGAGCGTGAATTCAATCTCGCAGCCTCACGCGCCTCAGCCAATTTGGCGATGTTAAACTTAATATGGTCTGCCAATTTAGATTTTGCACGTGGCTGTGAAATCCCCAGTTGGACGTCCATGGCCGGATCAGCCTCCCGCCCATACATCAGAAAAAATAGAGTAAACCCCGTCGCCGCATGGGGTGCCATCCGATAGGCCGCTAGTACCCCCGGTACCTGTAAGTCCCAATCCACCTGGTCGTCGCATACCTGTTGGCACAGCATAGACGTAATCGTCCTGTTCAGACGTTCAACCATACCGTCAGTCTGCGGGTGGTACGGGGAGGTACGTACTTTCTTTGTACCCAACAGGTCGCACACCTCGCGCAACAAAACACTCGAAAAGTTTTTCCCCTGATCCGTCAGCAAGCGTTCGGGGGCGCCTTTGTCCAAAACGTAACCTTGGACAAAGGCGTCCGCCACTGCCGCAGCCGACTGGTTGGCGAGTGGCCACGCCATGGGCCAGCGGGTGAAGTACTCTACGCCAACCAGCAGGAACTTATTTCCCCGAGGTGTAGTGGGAAAGGGCCCCAAGATGTCTAGCGCGACCAATTCGTTCGTGCGCGAAACTTGAATGGATTGCAGCGGTGGATTAGCCGCTATTGGTGGCGGTTTTCTTTTAGCGCACCCTACACACCCCTTAAGAATGTTCGCCACGTCGTTGCCCATCCCCGGCCAATAGTAGTCTCGCTGAATGAGGGCGAGCGTTTTGTGAAACCCCAGATGCATGAGTCGTTCATGGGCAGCCAGGACGACCTTACCCCGTACAGCAACCGGCACCACAAGTATGTGACGCCGGGACATGGAGTCCCACTTCATCAAGAGGCCCTGTCTGCACACCCAGGAACCGACCCGCGTTTCCCCGCCCTCGGGAACGTCAACCTTCCGACGTAGCGCGAGTAGGGAGCTGTCGGCCATTTGCAGACGGCCCCACTCGATGAGAGGCAATGCTAACAGCGAGTCCCTTCCCGTGGGGGCGTCGACCCCCGTAGTATCGGTGGCGGCTAGCACCACTTCCGCGGGAACAGCGACAGAGGGTTTACATCGCGCTGATCCTAACTGACATGCGCATTCCGTACGCGTCGGCAACCGTGACAATGCATCCGCATTCGAGTGGCGCAACCCCTTGCGGTAAATCGTCGTGAATTGGTAGTCCTGAAGGACCTCCAACCATCGGGACAATTGGCCGGATGGCTGCGCCACCCGCATAGCGTATTGGAGAGCCGCATGGTCCGTGCGAACCGTAAAGTGACGGCCATACAGATACGGCCTGAATTGCTGTATAAAAAACACAATCGCCAGCAATTCACGCCGTGTCACGCAGTAGCGTTGTTCCGCGGGGGACAGAACCCTGCTACCGTAGGCGACCACCCGTTCGACCCCCCCGACCACCTGTGAGAGCACTCCCCCGATACCCGTGTTACTGGCATCCGTGTCGAGCACAAACGGTTGCGTGAAATCGGGGTAACACAAGGGGGGAGCCTGCACCAAGGCGTCACGAAGGGAGCAGAACGTGGCCTCCTCCTCCGGCCCCCAGTGAAACCGCACCCCTTTAGCCGTCAAAGCGTGCAGGGGCCTGGCTATGGTGGCAAACTGCTTGACAAAACGACGGTAATAGGAGGCAAATCCTATGAAGCTGCGGACTTCAGTAACAGAGGTCGGTGTTGGCCATGAGCCGACGCATTGCGTCTTAGCAGGGTCCGTCGAGATCCCCGAACGGCTAACGATATGGCCCAAATACCTGACCGATTCCCGAAGCAGAAAACATTTAGCCGGTTTAAACTTTAGCTTCGCGGAACGCATCCTGAGAAACACTGCTCTCAGTCGCTGGAGGTGCTCCTCAAAAGTTCGGCTGAAAACGATGATATCATCGAGGTAAATCAAACAGGTGTCCCATTGGAGGCCTGACAAAACCAATTCCATGAGCCTCTGGAACGTGGCAGGAGCGGAATGTAAACCCATGGGCAATCGGTTGAACTCAAATAGGCCTCCCGGTGTCCGGAAAGCGGTTTTTGGTTTTGATTCGTCATCGAGGGGCAATTGCCAAAATCCCGAAAGCAAATCGAGCGTCGAAAAAAACTGTGCTCCTGCCAAGGCATCCAGCGACTCATCCATCCTGGGGAGCGGATACGCATCGGCCATTGATATTTTGTTTAGGCGGCGGAAATCGACACAGAACCGCAGGGATCCATCCTGTTTTTTAACCAAGACGATAGGAGCACCCCACGGACTGGAAGAGGGCGCAATGATGTCGGCCGCCAACATGTCATTTACTGCCGACTGCACATGCTCCTTCTCGGCTGGACTGAGCCGGAAGGGATTCTGTCGAATAGGGGCCGCGTCCCCAGTCTCTATGTGGTGGCGTAACAGGTCTGTGCAGCCAATGTCGTACTTGTGCCTGCTAAACACGTCAGCGAACTCGAGCAGCAAGCCCCTCAATGCACCCAACTGCACACTGGACAAGGTACTGGACCCGGCACACAACGAGTCCAACCACTCCGTCCCCTCCTCACTTTGGGGATGCGTATCGACATTTGAATCGGCGTGAGCAACGAGCTGTTCCTCGATGGGTAGCGGCGCGCGTGAGCCAGCACCGTTCCCTGCGTAATCACGGCCGGCCGCGACCCCGTATTCAGGACCACAACTAACGGCTCACTGTCCCCCCTCACCATGGTCTGGGCCACCGCTAAGTCGAGGTCCCCTTTAGCCCTGTTAGACGGCCCCAATAGAACTCCCTGTGCCCCCGCATCCGCCCCAAGGGGTTTTCTCAACCGAAGGGGTACCAACATTTGCGATCCCGGGGGCACCCGTACAGTCCGGGTTGCCAGCGCCTGCACCGTCGCACAAGCCGTGCGTATCTTATTTGGACTCTTCAAAAACTCAACCCGCCGACCCGACGGAAGCTCAATGCAGGCCTGGTCTATGAGAATTTTGATGGGCATTTTAGACAGAAAGTCCGTGCCTAGTAAACAAGGAACGGCCAACGATGATAATACAAAAATAGGACCCGCCAATTTAATGTCGCCAATACAAATATTCGCCCGAATCTGGCCGATGATTCCCAAAGATCCCCCGTTCGCCGCGTAAAATGGTACGTCCACCGGCAGAAGGGGTCGACATTGGACGGGAAGAATATTATAAATAAGGTCCGAAATAATAGTGGCCGACGCACCCGTGTCCACGAGCACCCGGACCTCAACCCCGTCAATGTACCCCGTTACCACGGACGACCCGGCCGACGCAGCCACAATCCTGTGGGCCAATTCGGACCACTCGACTGCCTTCGGGCCGTACGCGGACCCCCTCTCGCCGAACCGAACCCCCGGTGCCCATACACGGTCCCCCCACCGCTAAGCGGCGACCCGACTGTGCCGTGCGTGTGGACCGAACGTGTGAGGTGCCGCGACTTGCCGGGTTCAGCTGGGATGTCTTGAGGCCCTGGTCGTCGTCCGGACGTGGTCCCGCGGTGCGTTGACGTGGGGCCCGGCACCCGGACGCGACGTGGCCCCGAAGGCCGCAGTTGTAGCAGACGACGAGGGACGTCGTAGGTTTCGGTTGCTCCAGCTTGCGGGAGGAGCGTGTGGGCGAACGACCTCCCGTTCTCCACTCCCCCGGCCTTGAACCAGCGAAGGCCTCCTCCCGAGGCACAGCAGGCTGAGGGCCGACGATCGTGGCGGCCGGTGCCCCGTTCCCCACCGATGCGCAGACGACCGTCGGCTTTCGCTTTAGGACTTCGTAAGCGTGAATACTTGTGGCAATCCCCAGAGAGCAAATGTCCATCTCATCCGCCGTATTAATGGGAACTCCCAATCCGTGAGCCAACGCCAGCAGCTGCTCCGTCACCATGGCGTCCTTCCCCTCTTGTCCATGCGGAGAAAAGCTGAGTCTGCCAGGGCGAGCAGCGCCGTGCGATAGGCGAGCGTTGTTTTCTCCAACCACCTTCCGCCGATCGTAGAACTGGTGGCGACAGGTCGAGGGTGGCCCGAACACCTTGGCCATCAGGTGTAGCGCGGCCTGGAGCGTTGAGCGGGACGACCTCGGGGCCGATGTGAAGGCTGCAAGCGCGTCGTCGTCGAGCATCGCTGGCAGCGCGCGCAGGGCAGTGGTGTCGGACCACCCCGACATTTCTTGATGCGCGACAAACCGTCGCTGGAAGGCTCCCCAGTCGCCCCCGTCCGCCTTGAACACCGACAGCGCGGGCAATCGTTGCTGGAGGACTCGATCGCCGTCGTCGTCGTTGGAACGATTTTCCCGCGCGCCGCTGTGGTTGTAGAAGATGTCGGCTCCGTCTGCAGGCGCATAATGGAGATCTCCGGCGCGCGCCGATGACGCGGGCTGCGCTGTGTGGAGATCTCTGGCCACGTGGTGTCCGCGCTTCCCGCCAAGCGGTGGCGGGGCCCTCAAAAATGGCGCCAACTCCAAAACTTTTGGCGCGAAACGCCGTCTGGCGGGATCCCTCCAGCCGCGCCGCCTCCTCCAACCCCGCAGCTGTCCCTCCGCCCGCTGGAACGGAGATTTCCGCCAAAATCGCAGCGGCGGCGAGCAGCAACTCCGCCAGGCGGGAGTGTGCGTCCTGCAGGCTGGTGTCGGAGGCAAGCGGAGCATCGGCCATTTTCCGCGAAGTGCTGTATCGGGCGGCAACTCCTCGTCCTCTCCTCCCGAGGTTGGTGTCTCCGGTACGCCGTCGTCTCCCCGATCTTGCACGTGGGTACGCGAAGTCTTCCTTGTGTCCATTTTCTTTAAGCAAAGGTTTACTTCTGACGCCAGTTGTAAAGTAGTAACTCGGCGGGAGACGTCTTGACGGTAGCACACTCTTTATTTTCACCAACTTGTAGTTACACGGATGACTAACACCCACTTCGTTGCACGGGTGACTAACACCCACTTAGCTACTCGGGTGACTCACACCCACTTCGTTGCATGGGTGACTAACACCCACTTAGCTACTCGGGTGACTCACACACATCATCTACACGGGTGACTAACACCCACTTCGTCGCACGGGTGACTAACACCACTAGCTACTGGGTGCTCACACCCACTCAGCTACACGGGTGACTAACACCCACTTCGTTGCACGGGTGAGACACCCACTTAGCTACTCGGGGACCACACCCACTCAGCTACACGGGACTAACACCCACTCAGCTACACGGGTGACAAACACCCACTCAGCTATACTGACACGGGCTCTTACCCGTAGCCTTCCGGGACACACCCAGCGGGGGTGCCCGTCTCGGCTCTGGGTACCACCGTCCCGACCACACGGGCGTCGGACTACGGGTCCCCCAGTCTCGGCTCCGAGCCGCACAGGGCCGGTCCTCAAGGACGGCGGGACTAGGGGTCTCGGGCCATACCTCCTCCACCCCGTCTGGTCTTCAACTGGTTAACACTGACACGAGTGCTCTTGCGCGTCTCCCTTTATACCCCTCCTGCGGACGTCGCTGAGAGCACCCATTATCTGACCAATCACTGCGCACTCGCTACGATCCTCTTTTCCCAGCTTTGTGAGCGCGCCTTACCACCGGCGCGCGCGTCCATGCCCGCCCACATCGCGTGCCCAACCCCGCGCCCCGTGATCCATTCACTGTCGGCGCCGTCATACCACCACTACATATATACCTACGAGGGGTAAAGATATTTTTGAGGGGGGGGGGAGACCACAATTTTCAGAACATTTTGACATCAACTATTTACCCCACAC
>NW_026891562.1:0-39825 GCF_015708825.2 Lethenteron reissneri
AGCTTGGAGACACGTGTTGGACCCAGAGGTCGCAACCGGGTTCCCGATACCCGTACCCTACCCGATACCCGGCTACCCGTACCCGGCCAGGTACGGGTAGCCGTTTGCGACCCTGGTGCGGCCGGATACGGGTATGCCGTGAGTCACTGGTGAGTCACCGTTTGTCACTCATTTCCCAACGTCTTGTCTCTTCTCACAATTCAAGTTCCTAGAATCAACCCACCCGCGCCTGCAACATGGCTTCATCCCAGAGGTCGCAATCAGGTACCCGATACCCGTACCCTACCTGTCCCCGGCCGGGTACGGGTACCCGTTTGCGACCCTGGTGCGGCCGGGTACGGGTAGGGAACGGGTACCCGTATCCGGCCAGGTACGTGGGTTTCGCGTAAACGAACTAATTTGTTGTTGATGTTGTTGTGAGTTTCAACATTCACACCATTCTGAGACGGGGGGGGGGGGGGGGGAGAGAAAGAGACAGAGCATCGCCGTGGAATCGTGGAGCCAACGCATGTGCTTGTGCGGATGGACTGGCCACCGCCACAGTAACGTGGAATTCCTGTGCTCAGGCGAAGATGGCGATGTACAGAACGAGAAAAAAGATGCTGGAAGGTGACACTGACGGCTGCTCTGTGCTTCCAGCGTTCAGGGGCCTGCTCAAGGCGCGGCTCCGGCTGGAGCACGCCATGTACCACACACATGTCGGTGATGTGCACGTCTTCTTCGAACGCTGGGGAGCCGGAAAAGCCCCTCTCAGTACCAGCGTGGACGGCACCCTCGTGGTGTTCACCTTCTGAAGCGCTCGCTCGTCACCGTGGCGTGCGCGATGACCACCACCATCACCAACACCACCACCACGTGACTTTTCTTTCGCGTTGTGCGCGGTGCTTTTAGCGCTACAGCGCGTGGATTTGTAGCGTTATTTTCATTTGTGTTGCTGGTGACTTTGTGTGTTTCATATCGGAATCGCCTCCAGTGCTTTTGCTGCTGGCGGCAATAAAAGTTGTTTAAAAATTCTAAAAGTCTCCCCGTGGTCGCGTGGATTTTTTCTCAGGGTCCTCCGTTTCTCTCGCCCCACATTTAGAATCACCGTCACATGCGTTTCGGAGTGTTTGTACGCAATGCGTTTCCTAAACGACGAGTCCGCTTCGTTGAGCTAATCACTCGTGATGGCCAACGTCGCTTCTGAAAAAGAGCTACACAGCCGAGTGGGGTCTTACCTGGTGAAATGAAAATAGGAAATTTAAATCGTTATCTTGTGTGGTCTGGGACATATTCGAAGGGTTTTTTTCGGTAAAGTCACGTAGGTAAAAAAAATTAAATTAAAAATTAATAAAAGTAAATAAAATCACGACGTTTTGGAGGTAACACAAGCTTCCGTCTTCAGGTGGAACCGTCACAGCACGATTAGCTGTATCAAGTGAGAGAAATTCCAAGAAAACAGTCCTTAAAGTTTCCGATTTAAAGCTTTCGTGACTGCAGGGATTCATCTTCTTGGTTCTTTCGGTAAAGTCACGTAGAATGGAAAATAATAAAATAATAAAATTAAAACATTATAAAATATTATTACGTATAATAAATATTATTATGTTTTAATTTCATTATTTTATTATTTCCATTATACGTGACTTTACCAAAAGAACCAAGAAAAAAACAGTCCTTGTATATATACTGGTTGAGGGTGGGAGGAGCCAAGGTAGGCCCTGGATATTATTTTTGTGAGGCTCGGTGCGGCGAAGCACGCTGCTAGGAATGAGCCTTTGTTGTGTAAAGTAGGTGCGGATGATGTAAGGTGCGTGCAAATGGGACTGAGCCTTTTGGTTATGTAGAGGTGGTGCGGCTGATATCCTGCCAGGAATGAGTCTTTGTTGTGTAGAATGGTTGAACTGGGAGGTTCTGGTCTGGGACTGTTTTTTAATCCTTTATATTAAGTTCACTTGCGTGCTTGCTTGCGCGCTTACGACCGTGCAAATCTTTCGGTCGTTTTTAACCCACTTCCCGTGATTCCAATCAAGCTGACATTTTGCACACAGACTCGTTGTGCGTGAATTTTTTTCCCCAAAATGTTCCACTTTTTAGGGAAAAAAAAAATCATATTTAATTTAAAATACCAATGTGATAAAAATGAAACTCTTACTCAAGAAAACAGAAAATGAATAATAAAATAAAACCGATGCCACGCATATAAAGGATTTATGTGAAAAACTTTGTTTTTACAGGGTTAATTTTTTTCTGCCTTGCTCAAGCTTGACAAATCGGACTTATATCATGAAGTCGTTTATCATTGATTTCTAGTTGGTGACTTACTCACCTTTTGCTCTATTTAGCACTCCTTTCGTTTATTTGCGTCTCGTTCGCCGAGCCCCCCGTGCCCACGCTGGACATTTGTGACAAAGAGCTTCATAGCTCATCGGATTCCTCCTCCTGCTGCAGTCTAAAACATTCTGATTCTCTTTCTCTCGAGTTCGCTCGATCCTCTCATCTCTCTCTGCCACCCAGCCTGTCTGCCGCTCTCCCCTACAGCTTCCTACCCTCCCTCTCGCCTCCCTCTCTCGGCCTCTCCCCTCTGCATCGCTCATTCCTTTCACCGCAGTGGCCGCCACCTGCCTTGCTGCTGTCATCGGGCTCAGCGAGACGCAATCACTGCCGTCCCCCCACCACACACACAAGACAAAGATCCCCCGTACAGCTCATAGCAGACGGTTGGGACAAGTGCTGTTAGCGAGCAGCATCTATGAAGGCCGGAAACGGTACACGAGGGGGTGGGTGGCCAGAAACCACGCCCCGGCCGCCTTTTGTCTCCCCAGTGGCGATGTTTACACGCCGTACCAGGTACTCATTTGAGGCTGAGGCTACCCAGGGGAGGCCAGGACTGTTAGGATAATCGTCACTTGGTGTTGGCAGACGGGTCGCCGGGTTCTTAGTGCAGGGGCGGCGAGGCGTTACAGGTTGTTGACATTATTGTTGTTGTTCTTGTTACCTGTACGTCTTGGGATGTGACGGCGGTGGTGGTAGGGGGTGATTGGGTGGGTTGGTGGTTGTTGGTGGGTGGTGGATGATGGTGGTGTGGTGTGGTTGGTGATGGGTGGGTGGTGGTTGTTGGTGGGTGGTGGATGATGGTGTGTGGGGTGTGGTTGGTGGTGGTGGTGGTGATTGGTGGTGGGTGGTGGTTGGTGGTGAGTGATGATTGGTGGGTGGTTGGTGGGTGGTGGTTGTTGTAGGGTGGTGGATGATGGTGTGTGGTGGTGGTTGGTAATGGGTGTGTGGTGGTTGTTGATGTGGTGGTGGATGATGTGTGTGGTGGGTGGGTTGGTGGTGGTGGTGGTGATTGGTGGTGGGTGGTGATGGTTGGTGGGTGATGATTGATGGCTGGTTGGTTGTGGCGGGTTGGTGGTGGTGGTTGGTGATGGGGTGGGTGGTGGTGGGGTGGTGGCGAGGTGATGATTGGTGACTGGCTGGTTGGTGGTGGCGGGTTGGTGGCTGGTGGGTGGTGGCGGGTTGGTGATGGTGGTGGTTGTTGATGGGTGGGTGGAGTTGGGTGGTGGTGGTGTTGGCGAGTGATGATTGGTGGCTGGTTGGTGGTGGCTGGGTAGCTGGCTGGCTGGTTGGTGGTGGCTGGGGTAGTGGCTAAGTGGCTGGCTGGTGGTGGTCGTGGTGGTGGCATTTAAATTTAGGAACTGGAATTGTGACTTGCCCTAAAAAGTGTGCGCCGTGCTCTGCAAATACGACCGCTATCACCGAGCCCAGCCTCGTCCCGAGTCGCTGCCCTCGATGGGCTCTACGGGTACCCGCTTGCTTATTTATACATGCATTGCCAGGCCAAAGATCCCCCGTGTAGCCTCAACGGATTTTTCGGGGCAAGTGCCGTTTCGCGGAGTGCTGCCGTACCCATGAAGGCTGGCACTGCGCAACGAACGGGGATGGTTGGCCAGAACCACGCCCGGCCGCCTTTGTCTCCCCAACTGCCGATGTTTAACCACAACTCATAAGCGGGGTTGCTCATTTAAAGCTGTTTGAGTCCACCCCGGGGTGGGCGAGTGTGGGCGCAGGACCGGCTTCAGATGATGATCGAGAACCGGTGAATGGTGGCCGTGGCCGGGAATCGAACTCGGGTACGAAGGAGTTCGTCGCGCAGCGCGCTAACCGCTGCATCTCCGCTCCCCACGCAAAGATCCCCCGCATAGCCTGCAAACAACTGTTGTGGCAAGTTGCCGTTAGCGGGCACCTATGAAGGCCAGAACGGCACGCGAGGGGATGGGTGGCCAGCACCACGCCCGGCCGCCTTTGTCTCCCTAGTGGCGATGTTTTTACGCACCGCGCCAGGTACTCATTTGAGTCGACCTAGGGGAGGCCCAGGACCGGTTCAGATAATCGTCACAGATGTTTGGCCCGGAGCGGGAATCGAACCCGGGGCTCGCGAGGTTCGTAGCGCAGCATAGCGCTAACCGCTGCACCCCCCGCTCCCCACACACGCACACACACACACGCGGACTGACACACGCGCACACGCGCGGACTGACACACACGCGCACAACGAGCGGACTGCCGACTGACACACGCGTACACACGCGGACTGACACACGCGCGCACACGCGCGGACTGACACACGCGCACACACGCGCGAAAAATACCCGCGAACTCACGCGCACCACCGGGGGACACAGATGTCAATGTCCATCAGAGATGACGCTCTAATTTCTTCTCTCTCTCGCTCTCTCCATTGCCTCTCCCCCCCCTCTCTCTCTCTCGTGATACCGTCGTTACAGGCTCACCCCCAGGGACCGGGAGGTGCGGGGCCCAGGGCTGACCCCCCCCTCCCGTCGCCTTCAAACTCAATCGGAAGCTTTGCATCTGATGACGCCGTGACGTCGAACACGCGATCCCCCCCCTCTCCCCCCCTCTTGCCACAGGCGCAGGGCCAGGGCTCTCGCCCTGATTCGCCGTCTACCGAGGGATGGCTCTGATCTCACCTGCGCGCGTGTCCACTGCACGTGGGCGTGTAGGTGGCGCGCGTGTGTGCGCTGCACGTACTGGCGGTGGGCGTGTAGGTGCGTGCGTGTGCGCTGCACGTACTGGCGGTGGGCGTGTAGGTGCGCGCGTGTGCGACGCACGTGGGCGTGTAGGTGCGTGCGTGTCCGCCGCACGTACTAGCGGTGGGCATGTAGGTACGTGCGTGTGCGCTGCACGTGGGTGTGTAGGTGCGTGCGTGTGCCGCACGTGGGCGTGTAGGTGCGTGCGTGTCCGCTGCACATGGGTGTGTAGGTGTGTGCGTGTGCGCCGCACGTACTGGCGGTGGGCGTGTAGGTGCGCGCATGTATGCGCTGCACGTACTGGCGGTGGGCGTGCAGGTGCGTGCGTGTGTGCCGCACGTACTGGCGGTGGGCGTGTAGGTGCGTGCGTGTGTTGCGCTGCACGTACTGGCGGTGGGCGTGCAGGTGCGTGCGTGTACGCCGCACGTGGGCGTGTAGGTGCGTGCGTGTGCGCCGCACGTACTGGCGGTGGGCGTGTAGGTGCGTGCGTGTGTGCCGCACGTACTGGCGGTGGGCGTGTAGGTGCGTGCGTGTGTGCGCTGCACGTACTGGCGGTGGGCGTGCAGGTGCGTGCGTGTACGCCGCACGTGGGCGTGTAGGTGCGTGCGTGTGCGCCGCACGTACTGGCGGTGGGCGTGTAGGTGCGTGCGTGTGTGCCGCACGTACTGGCGGTGGGCGTGTAGGTGCGTGCGTGTGTGCCGCACGTACTGGCGGTGGGCGTGCAGGTGCGTGCGTGTACGCCGCACGTGGGCGTGTAGGTGCGTGCGTGTGCGCCGCACGTACTGGCGGTGGGCGTGTAGGTGCGTGCGTGTGTGCCGCACGTACTGGCGGTGGGCGTGTAGGTGCGTGCGTGTGTGCCGCACGTACTGGCGGTGGGCGTGCAGGTGCGTGCGTGTGCGCCGCACGTGGGCGTGTAGGTGCGTGCGTGTGTGCCGCACGTACTGGCGGTGGGCGTGTAGGTGCTGGCTCGCGGGGCTCCTTGGGCGACTGCGGCAGGAGGTGGAGGCATGGCTGGAGGTGTGGCGCTGGAGCGAGCTGGAACCTTCACGTCCACCGGTGAGTCTGGCATGCTGCTGCTACTGCTGCTGCGGCTGCTGCTGCTGCGGCTGCTGCTGCTGCTGCTCGCCCTGCCGAAGCTGTCTGCACGCCAAAGAAAACAAACACACACACACCAACACACGTTTCGATTTAAAGCTTTCGTGACTGCAGGGATTCGTCTTCTTGGTTCTTTCGGTAAAGTCACGTAGAAGGGAAATAATAAAATAATAATAATAAAAATAAAACATAATAAAATACAATTCTCACGACGTTTCGGCCACAACTGCAAGCAGCCGTCCTCAGGTGAAGAACAGGTCTGTCGGGAAGACAGCGTCTGAATGAGACAGACCCGTTCTTCACCTGAGGACGACTGCTTGCAGTTGTGGCCGAAACGTCGTGAGAATTGTATTTTATTATGTTTTATTTTTATTATTTTATTATTTCCCTTCTACGTGACTTTATCGAAAGAACCAAGAAGACACGCACACATTTTTAAAAGTAAAAACGGATTCCACCGTACAGCCTTGACAGACTATCAGGGTCAAATGCTGATCTCGTCAAAGGAGCTAATAAACTCGGGTCATCCTCGTGAGCGGCGGCGACTTGTGGCTGGTCGCGGCATTATCAGAGTTAAATAGCGACATAGAATCTAACCAGAAAACTATAGACAGACATATAAGCAGACAGATATCACCAAGATACATAGAGAGAGCAACCCAGGTACAGAGAGGGGTGATCGTCTCTGTGGGGTGGCCTTAAATAGACAGAGGGCACCCCACAGAGACGATCACCCCTCTCTGTACCTGTGTTACTCTCTCTCTATGTATCATGGTGATATCTGTCTGCTTATATGTCTGTCTATAGTTTTTCTGGTTAGATTTTATGTCGCTATTTCATTATACCTGATGATGATTGCTTGTGTTGCAATCGAACGTCGTATGCTATTATTTAATTTATTTTTTATCTGTATACGTGACTTTACCGAAAGAACCAAAGAATAATTCCTGCAGTCACGAAAGCTCCAAAATTAAGATTATCAGAGTTGTTTCCTTTGTTTGCATTTTGACTGCTTGTGTTGTGGTTATTGCAAACATGATGCCTTGTATAAAGGTGTCAGTTTTTGTACCAGTTGAAAGGGTAAAAAAACAATTATCATATTTTTTACTGGCAAATGAGGTCCCAATGGTGTAAATGCTTACCCCGAGCTCTCAATACTCTGACAGTGCGCTGTCTTTGAGTTGTGCGCCTTTTGGCTTCATCTGGTCCAACACCAATGGAGACTAGGCTCTAAGGAAAGCTGTCTCGGGTGTGGACCAATCAACTTCAAGGACAGTGCATACATTATCAGAGTTGTGTTTTCATTTGCATTATGACTGCAGGTATTGTGGTCTTTGCAAACATGACTCCTCGTAAAAAAAGGTGTCAGTTGTGTTGCCAGATAAAAGGGTAAAAAAACAATTATCATATTTTTTACGGGCAAATGAGGAACCAATGAAGAGCTACACCTGTATACTAGGCGAGAGATGGAGCCAGCGAGCATAGCATGACAGAGCGAGAGGACGAAAGACTTTCAAACTATTTTTATTGCCGCCAGCAGCAACAGCACTGGAGGCGATTCCGATATGAAATACACAAAGTCACCGGAAAACGAATGAAAACAAACGCTACAAATCCACGCGCTGTGGCGCTAAAAGCACCGCGCACAACACGAAATAAAAGTCACGTGGTGGTGGTGGTCATCGCGCACGCCACGGTGAGGAAACGAAAGAGAGTGGGCGAATGAGCGAAAGAGCGAGGGGGAACGAAAGAGAAAAAGAGCGACATGGAGTAAGGAGAGAGGGGGTAGAGAGAGAGGGGGTAGAGAAAGTGAGCGAGAGAATGAGCGAGAGAGTGACAGAGAGAGTGAGCGAGAGAGTGACCGAGAGAGTGAGCGAGAGAGTGAGCGAGAAAGTGACCGAGAGAGTGAGCGAGAGGGTGAGCAAGAGAGTGAGCGAGAGAGTGACCGAGAGAGTGAGCGAGAGGGTGAGCGAGAGAGTGAGCGAGAGGGTGAGCGAGAGAGTGAGCGAGAGAGTGAGCGAGAAAGTGACCGAGAGGGTGAGCGAGAGGGTGAGCGAGAGAGTGAGCGAGAGAGTGAGCGAGAGGGTGAGCGAGAGAGTGACCGAGAGAGTGAGCGAGAGAGTGAGCGAGAGAGTGAGCGAGAGGGTGAGCGGAGAGAGTGAGCGAGAGTGGTGAGCGAGAAGAGTGAGCGAGAGAGTGAGGGAGAAAGTTAGCGAGAGAGTGAGCGAGAGGGTGAGCGAGAGAGTGAGCGAGAGAGTGACCGAGAGAGTGAGCGAGAGGGTGAGCGAGAGAGTGACCGAGAGAGTGAGCGAGAGGGTGAGCGAGAGAGTGACCGAGAGAGTGAGCGAGAGGGTGAGCGAGAGAGTGAGCGAGAGGGTGAGCGAGAGGGTGAGCGAGAGAGTGACCGAGAGAGTGAGCGAGAGAGTGAGCGAGAGGTTGAGCGAGAGAGTAACCGAGAGAGTGAGCGAGAGAGTGAGCGAGAGAGTGAGCGAGAGGGTGAGCGAGAGAGTGAGCGAGAGGGTGAGCGAGAGGAGTGAGCGAGAGAGTTAGCGAGAGAGTGAGCGAGAGGGTGAGCGAGAGAGTGAGCGAGAGAGTTAGCGAGAGAGTGAGCGAGAGGGTGAGCGAGAGGGTGAGCGAGAGGGTGAGCGAGAGGGTGAGCGAGAGGGTGAGCGAGAGGGTGAGCGAGAGGGTGAGCGAGAGGGTGAGCGAGAGGGGTGAGCGAGAGGGTGAGCGAGAGGGTGAGCGAGAGAGTGAGCCAGAGAGTGAGCGAGAGATGGGGGTTACTTAAAGCAAAGTTATTAAAAATAAAACATTACGAAAAATAATAATAAAAAAATACAATAAAAAAAGAGAGTGAGAGGGAACGAAAGGGAGCGAGAGAGAGAGTGGGCGAATGAGTGAATGAGCGAGCGAGCGAGAGAGCGCCGATCATGCGAGTAGCGAGAGTCACTCTGCCACCTGCTACCCCCCACCACCTAATTTGGATGGTAAGTGCAACAGGTTCGGTCTATCCTGGGAAGAACAAGGGGGGGGAGGGTGGGGGGTTAAGGGGGGTAGTAGTGGGGGGGGGGGGGCAGCAACAGATAGAGGCAGCGGCAGCCCCCCCCCCTCCAGAGAGAGAGAGGGTAAGCGAGAGGGTGAGCGAGAGGGTGAGCGAGAGAGTGACCGAGAGAGTGAGCGAGAGAGTGAGCGAGATAGTGAGCGAGAGAGTGAGAGAGTGAGCCAGAGAGTGACTGAGAGAGTGAGCGAGTGAGCGAGAGAGTGAGCGAGAGAGTGACCGAGAGAGTGAGCGAGAGGGTGAGCGAGAGAGTGAGCGAGAGGGTGAGCGAGAGAGTGAGCGAGAGAGTGAGCGAGAGAGTGAGCGAAAGAGTGAGCGATTGAGTGAGCGAGAGAGTGACCGAGAGAGTGAGCGAGAGAGAGTGACCGAGGGAGAGTGACCGAGAGAGTGAGCGATTGAGTGAGCGAGAGGTGGGGGTTTACATAAAGCAAAGTAAATAAAAATAAAAAAATAATATATTTTTTACGAATGATGAACGAAGCAAAGTGCCGACTACACCGAGCATCTTCTTGTTTCCACTGATCGAAGAAGAGAGGGAGGGAGGGAGGGAGCCGGGCGGCTGTGCAGGGAACAGCTGGCGCTGGGGGGCTGAGCCATAGGGCCTCCAGGGAGCCCCTGCGGCTCGGAGCCTGTGGGCTGGAGCCTGGGCGAGACCGAGCCCACGATCAGAATCTTTACTTTGTACCGGAGGAATCCGATGAGCTCCGAAGCTTTTCGATGTAAAGCTTTCGTGACTGCAGGGATTCATCTTCTTGGTTCTTTCGGTAAATTCACGTAGAAGGGAAATAATAAAATAATAAAAATACATTTATCATGTTTTATTTTTATTATTTTATTATAATAATAAAAATAAATAATAATAGTAATAAAAACTTAAATTTTTATTTTTATTATTTTATTATTTCCCTTCTACGTGACTTTACCGAAAGAACCAAGAAGATGACTACGAACCTTTGTCGGTTTTTTTGCTTTTTTACGGATGTCCAGAAGAGCGGGTGGCAAGCCACGTGACCCAGTGCTTACACACGCACGCATATACGCGCCCACGTGCACACGTAAACAAGACAAAGATCCCCTGTGTAGCCTTAACAGACTGTTGGGGCAAGTGCTGTTAGCGAGCACACGAGGGGGTGGGTGGCCAGCACCACACCCGGCCGCCTTTGTCTCCCTAGCGGCGATGTTTACACATCGCACCAGGTACTCATCTGAGGCTGAGTCGACCTAGGGGAGGCCCGGGACCGCTTCAGATAATAACACTGGTCAACACACTTTTTCTGGCATAAGGTATTCCAACGGTTTTAAAGTAATTGTTGGGTGCCGATTCCAAATCTGGCATCAGTTTTTGTCTTTCACATCAGGTTTTTGAGAAATCAAATATTGCATTTTCAATAAAAACTGCAGAATAAAATATTAAATAAATGTGGATATCTGCATAAAATTATATTATAAACACACTATCCTAAAAATACAGCGCCATATTTTAACACTAAAGCAGTCACTGACTCGCAACAACTTGCAATCATAAGTGACAGAGTTAATTTCGGGTAAAATCAATGAAAATGGGGTATGCCGATAGCATAAAAATGAGATGTGATAGAGCAAATCTGAGATCAGATTTGGAATCAGCACCCTGAAATTAGTCGAGAACAGCTGCAAAAGTCCAGGCCAGAAATTAACTCCGTCACTTATGATTGCAAGTTTTTGCGAGTCAGTGACTGCTTTAGTGTTAAAATATGGTGCTGTATTTCTAGGATAGTGTGTTTATAATATCATTTTATGTAGATATCCACATTTATTTAATATTTTTCTTCTGCAAGTTTTTATTGAAAATGCAATATTTGATATCTCAAAAACCTGATGCGATAGACAAAAACTGATGCCAGATTTGGAATCAGCACCCTGAAATTAAATTGCAAAAGTCCAGGCCCGAAAAAAATGTCTTTTTTGTTGATCAGTGAAAACGTCACTGGTGTTGTCCGTGAACGGAAAATCGAACCCGTGTCACCCGGCTGCCTAGGCGCAGTGCTCTGACCGCTGCACCACCGCTCCCTACCTCACCCCGACTCCCACACACTCACTCAGTCTCTCTGGTCCTCGCTCGCTCGCTCACACAACAGGTGTGAGACATGGCACCTTGCCCAGCCATCTGGTGAACCCCTGCTCTGAGTACCCCCCCCTCCATCACTCCTACCCCACCAAACTCATCCACTCACCACCCATCACCCCCCCCCCCCAACATCAATTGGCATGGTAACCGAAATGTGTGTCTGCAGTCTAGACTAGGTATGAGATTCTGGTTAAAAGATTGAGTTGTTTTTACGGGTTTTTCTTTACGTTTTGAAACGGCCAATTTCGGTATATTTTTCCCCCCTTCTGCTATAGTTTGACGCCGGATATGTCGCATCTCGAAGGCGGGAAACCCCCGTATGGCAAGTCCTCGCTTAACGCGTGGAGGTGTTCACATCACGACGCGTTTTCGCGGAACGTGCACCATTATGACGCAGAACGCGCCCGTTATAACGCAGAACACGCACCGTTATAACACGGAACACTCGCGTTATAACGCAAAACGCGCTCGTTATAATGCGGAACGCACCCATTGTAATGCAGAACGAGCGCTGTTATAACACGGAACGCGCCCGTTATAACGCGGAACGCGCACCGTTAGAACAGAGACGCGCCCGTTATAACGTAGAACGCACCGTTATAACGTAGAACGCGCCCGTTATAACACAGAACGCGCCCGTTATAACGCAGAACGCACCGTTATAACGCAGAACGCACCGTTATAACACAGAACGCACCGTTATAACGCAGAACGCACCCTTATAACGCAGAACGCACCGTTATAACACAGAACGCGCCAGTTATAACGCAGAACGCACTGCTATAACGGGGACCGTCCCCGTTATAACGCAGAACGCACCGTTATAACGCAGAACGCACCGTTATAACGCAGAACGCACCGTTATAACGCAGAACGCACCGTTATAACGCAGAACGCGCCCGTTATAACGCAGAACGCACTGCTATAACGGGGACCGTTCCCGTTATAACGCAGAACGCGCCGTTATAACGCAGAACGCAGTGTTATAACGCAGAACGCAGTGTTATAACGCGGAACGCGCCGTTATAACGCAGAACGCAGTGTTATAACGCGGAACGCGCCGTTATAACGCAGAACGCAGTGTTATAACGCGGAACGCGCCGTTATAACGCAGAACGCAGTGTTATAACGCGGAACGCGCCGTTATAACGCAGAACGCAGTGTTATAACGTGGAAACGCGCCGTTATAACGCGGAACGCGCCGTTATAACGCAGAACGCAGTGTTATAACGCGGAACGCGCCGTTATAACGCAGAACGCAGTGTTATAACGTGGAAACGCGCCGTTATAACGCGGAACGCGCCGTTATAACGCAGAACGCAGTGTTATAACGCGGAACGCGCCGTTATAACGCAGAACGCAGTGTTATAACGTGGAAACGCGCCGTTATAACGCAGAACGCAGTGTTATAACGTGGAAACGCGCCGTTATAACGCAGAACGCAGTGTTATAACGTGGAAACGCGCCGTTATAACGCGGAACGCAGTGTTATAACGTGGGAAACGCGCCGTTATAACGCGGAACGCAGTGTTATAACGTGGAAACGCGCCGTTATAACGCGGAAACGCAGTGTTATAACGTGGAAACGCGCCGTTATAACGCAGAACGCAGTGTTATAACGTGGAAACGCGCCGTTATAACGCGGAACGCAGTGTTATAACGTGGAAACGCGCCGTTATAACGCAGAACGCAGTGTTATAACGTGGAAACGCGCCGTTATAACGCAGAACGCAGTGTTATAACGTGGAAACGCGCCGTTATAACGCAGAACGCAGTGTTATAACGCGGAACGCGCCGTTA
Source organism: Lethenteron reissneri (assembly GCF_015708825.2). Lineage (NCBI taxonomy): Eukaryota > Metazoa > Chordata > Hyperoartia > Petromyzontiformes > Petromyzontidae > Lethenteron > Lethenteron reissneri. Next base: position 13,088 of record NW_026891562.1, read on the forward strand.
TAACGCAGAACGCAGTGTTATAACGTGGAAACGCGCCGTTATAACGCAGGAACGCAGTGTTATAACGTGGAAACGCGCCGTTATAACTCAGAACGCAGTGTTATAACGCGGAAACGCGCCGTTATAACGCGGAACGCAGTGTTATAACGTGGAAACGCGCCGTTATAACGCGGAACGCAGTGTTATAACGTGGAAACGCGCCGTTATAACGCAGAACGCAGTGTTATAACGTGGAAACGCGCCGTTATAACTCAGAACGCAGTGTTATAACGCGGAACGCAGTGTTATAACGTGGAAACGCGCCGTTATAACGCAGAACGCAGTGTTATAACGTGGAAACGCGCCGTTATAACGCAGAACGCAGTGTTATAACGTGGAAACGCGCCGTTATAACGCAGAACGCAGTGTTATAACGTGGAAACGCGCCGTTATAACGCGGAACGCAGTGTTATAACGTGGAAACGCGCCGTTATAACGCAGAACGCAGTGTTATAACGTGGAAACGCGCCGTTATAACGCAGAACGCAGTGTTATAACGTGGAAACGCGCCGTTATAACGCGGAACGCAGTGTTATAACGTGGAAACGCGCCGTTATAACGCAGAACGCAGTGTTATAACGTGGGAAACGCGCCGTTATAACGCAGAACGCAGTGTTATAACGTGGAAACGCGCCGTTATAAACGCAGAACGCAGTGTTATAACGTGGAACAGCGCCGTTATAACTCAGAACGCAGTGTTATAACGTGGAAAACGCGCCGTTATAACGCAGAACGCAGTGTTATAACGTGGAAACGCGCCGTTATAACGCAGGAACGCAGTGTTATAACGTGGAAACGCGCCGTTATAACGCAAGAACGCAGTGTTATAACGTGGAAACGCGCCGTTATAACGCAGAAACGCAGTGTTATAACGTGGAAACGCGCCGTTATAACTCAGAACGCAGTGTTATAACGCGGAAACGCGCCGTTATAACTCAGAACGCAGTGTTATAACGTGGAAACGCGCCGTTATAACGCAGAACGCAGTGTTATAACGTGGAAACGCGCCGTTATAACGCAGAACGCAGTGTTATAACGCGGAAACGCGCCGTTATAACGCAGAACGCAGTGTTATAACGTGGAAACGCGCCGTTATAACGCAGAACGCAGTGTTATAACGCGGTTTCTGAGCGGCCGATGACCAGCGACTATCTGGAGCTGCTTCAGCTGAGCGTCACCGTGATGCGGCAGTGAGGCGGGATGATCCAGTTGGGCGACGGGGTTACCGAAGCAAAAAAATTAACCCGTAAAAACAAAGTTTTTCACTATAAATCCTTTACATGCGTGGCGTCGGTTTTATTTTATTATTCATTTATGTTTTTCTTGAGCAAGAGTTTCATTTTTATCACATTGGTATTTTTAATTAAATATGATTTTTTTTTTTCTCCTAAAAAGTGGAACATTTTGGAATTTTTTTTCACGAAAATTAATTGTCACGCACAACGAGTCTGTGTGCAAAATGTCAGCTCGATTGGATCACGGGAAAGTGGGTTAAAAAACGACCGAAAGATTTGCACGGTCGTAAGCGCGCAAGCAAGCAAGCAAGTGAACTTAATATAAAGGATTTAAAAACAGAACAAGTTGGGCGAGTAATGGAGTAGAGGGACGTCTCCGTTGGGAGGAGGAGGAGGAGACGGAGGGAGGCATCGTCAAGGAATTCGAAATGCACTGAAGTGGAACCCAGCCCAAAGTTTACCCGCCCACCACTGAACTTCCCAAACCTTCCTTGAACGAGCTGCCTCGCACCAATCATTTGAATGATCTGGCAACAACAACAAAAACACACACACGAAAAACACATTCCTGCGGAGGGAGCTGGTATGAACGTTGGGTTGCTCGGTCAATGGCCTGCAGGGTCAACGGCGGCGTGGTGTATTCCGTAAATATTGGCCGACTGTGAGGGCGGGCACGAGCCGGCGTGAGTAGGTAAAACGTTGAGTTTTATAAGGGCACCACGGGGTGACCAGCCCCTCCCCACCCAGCCCCACCCCTCCCACCCCACACCCAGCCCCCCACCCTCCCTACCCAGCCCCACCCTCCCCTCCCAACCCAGCCCCTCCCCACCCTCCCAACCCAGCCCCTCCCCACCCAGCCCCACCCAGCCCCACCCTCCCCAGCCAACCCTCCCTCCCCACCCAGCCCCTCCCTCCCCACCCAGCCCCTCCCTGCACGACGGACACAATAATCCCCTGTGGGCTAGTGTAACCAGGAGGTTCCTACCAGTATAACCCACCACTAGAATAGCCTATTCTGCTGCTGTCATTCCCATGCCGCGCAATGCGGTCTAGTCTAATCATCTAATTCGATTCTAGATTTGAAGCTTTCGTGACTGCAAGGATTCATATTCTTAGGTGTTTTCGGTAAAGTCACGTAAGTAAAAAAATAATTAAAATAAAAGTAAAATAAAATAAAATAAAAATACTGTTTTCTTGGAATTTCTCTCACTTGATACAGCTATCGTGCTGTGACGGTTCCACCTGAAGACGGTGGCTTGTGTTGCCTCCGAAACGTCGTGATTTTTATTTTATTTTTATTTTACTTTTATTAATTTTAATTAATTTTTTACCGAAAAAACCTAAGAATATGAATCTAATTCGAACCATGCCCGGCACAACAACAACATTCACGATCGTTCTCTGGTTAGCATTTTTAAAACATTTTTTTTTACAATTTTAATTTTGAAGCTTTCGTGACTGCAGGAATTATTCTTTGGTTCATTCGGTAAAGTCACGTATAAAGATAAAATAACAAATTTAATAATACCATACGACGTTTCGATTGCAACACAAGCAATCATCATCAGGTATAATGAAATAGCGACATAGAATCTAACCAGATTTTGATTTTTTTTACACTCGATGCTGAGGTGGGGGCGTGGGGGGAGGGAGGGGGGGTAATGAGAACCAGACGGTTGGCACGCTGACATCCGACAATGTGGCCACCACGTGTGGCAACTCATGCAACATGTGTGTGCCACACGGACATGGGAAACACACACACACGACACACACGACACACAGACACAAAGACAAAAGCTCCCGCCGAACTGCATAACCTCTTAACAGACTGTTGGGGCAAGTGCTGTGAGCGGGCACCTATGAAGGTCGGCACAGCACGCAGAATCAGAATATTTATTTACACCGCAGGAACCCTATAAGCTATAAAGGGGGCGTCCATAAATGACGTCACGCGATTTTGGACGATTTTTGACCCCCCCCCCTCCTCGTCACACGACGTCACAAAAAGTCAGACCCCCCCTCAAGTATGACGTCACAAAGCTCTGCCCCCCCTCGAAAAAAAACATGCTTCAAATGGCTTTAAACTATTGTGATTGTAGTGCGTATTAAATGTGCCGCTGCACTCTGATGTTGTAGGAGAAAACATTTATTAAAAAGTCGATTTAATTAAGTAGAACGTGTTGTCTGTATTTATTTAAAGTTGCGCATTTTGATGTGACGTCACATTTCTCAACCCCCCCCCCTCGTCACACATCGTCACAAATGTCTGACCCCCCCCACCCCCCAGGTGCGTGACGTCATTTATGGACAGCCCCAAAGATCATTTTTCACAGATCTCCAGTAGGGGCGGATCAAGACGCTACAACAACAAACAGTGCAAAACAACGATAGGAGCGCAATGCATAGGAAAAGTAAATCAATCACGTACAAATATATACGCAAATTAAACTACACATTGTTTTTATCTTACCAGGCAAAGCCCGCTTGATGTGGCCTGGCCACAAGTGATAGCTCAACAAAGCAGCTCATCCACATTTTTTCGCAGCAAAATAACGCAAATAATACCAATGCACGTTTCTAAATCTGTAGGGAAGACCCGGGGGATACGGAGAAAAATCAACGCGACCACGGGGAGTGAGAGAGAGAGACACGCAAACACCGAATCAACAGCAGCAGGCGTCAGGGTCGAGATCGAACCCACGACCTCCTGTACACCAGGCGAGGTAGTCAACATCTCCTAGCCACCGTGATGATGATGAGAGAGAGAGACGCAAACTCCAAATACACAGCAGCAGGCGTCAGGGTCGAGATCGAACCCACGACCTCCTGTACACCAGGCGAGGTAGTCAACATCTCCTAGCCACCGTGATGATGATGAGAGAGAGAGACGCAAACTCCAAATACACAGCAGCAGGCGTCAAGGTCGGGATCGAACCCACGACCTCCTGTAGACCAGGCGAGGTAGTTGACATCTTATCACCGTGGCCCAGGACCGGTTCAGATAATCGTCACTGGTGTTGGCCGTGAGCGAGAAGCGATCTCGGGTCATCGGGTTTGTAGCGCAGCGCGCTAACCGCTACACAACACAAAGACAAATATCCTCCGTATAGCCTTAAAAGACTGTAGGGGCAAGTGCTGTTAGCGAGCACCTATGAAGGCCGGCACGGCACACGAGGGGGTGGGTGGCCAACACCACGCCCGGTCGCCTTTGTCTCCCTCGTGGCAATGTTTACTACACACCGCACCAGGTACTCATTTGAGGCTGAGTCGACCTAGGGGAGGCCCAGGACCGATTCAGATAATCGTCACTGGTGTTGGCCGTGAGCGGGAATCGAACCTGGGTCGTCATATTCTTAGTGCAGCGCGCTAACCACACACACACAGACACACATACACAGACACACACACACAGAGACACACACAGACACACACACACAGAGACACACACACAGACACACACAGACAGACACACAGACACACACACACACACATAGACACACACACAGACACACACACAGACACACAGACACACACACAGACACACACACAGAGACACACACACAGACACACACACACAGACACACACACAGACACACACAGACACACACAGACACACACACACAGAGACACACACACAGACACACACACAGACACACACACGCAGAGGCTCTCACACATGCGGGCCACGTGAATGTCCGCACATTCTATCGGGCACATCTGAGAAAAATGCCCCCCCCCCCACCCCCCTTGGCGCTCCTCAAGTTGTTTTTTGTTCAGTATTTTTGTCGGCGTGCAGGACCAACTAGCATGTGTGGAACCACACGTCACCGATAAAGCAGCGTGCGTGCACGTGTGTGTGTGCACGTGTGTGCGTGCACGTGTGTGTGTGCACGTGTGTGTGCGCGCACGTGTGTGTGTGTGTGCGTGCACGTGTGTGTGTGTGCACGTGTGTGTGTGCACGTGTGTGTGTGTGTGCACGTGTGTGTGCACGTGTGTGTGTGTGCACGTGTGTGTGCCTGCACGTGTGTGTGCACGTGTGTGTGTGTGCACGTGTGTGTGCACGTGTGTGTGTGCACGTGTGTGCACGTATGTGTGCCTGCACGTGTGTGTGTGCACGTGTGTGTGTGTGCACGTGTGTGTGCACGTGTGTGTGCACGTGTGTGTGTGCACGTGTGTGCGCGTGTGTGTGTGTGTGCGTGTGTGTGTGCGCGCGTGTGTGTGTGCACGTGTGTGTGCACGTGTGTGTGTGCACGTGTGTGTGCGCACGTGTGTGTGTGTGCACGTATGTGTGTGCACGTATGTGTGCACGTGTGTGCACGTGCGTGCGTATGTTTTTTCTTGTAGGGAGCGGTAGCGTAGCAGGTTTGCGCCCTGCACTACGAACCCAGCCACACGAGTTCGATTCCCGCTCATGGCCAACACCAGTGACGAATATCTGAACCGGTCCTGGGCCTCCCCTAGCTCGACTCAGCCTCAAATGAGTACCTGGTGCGATGTGTAAACATCAGCACAGGGGAGACAAAGGCGGCCGAACGTGATGCTCGCTAACAGCACTTGCCCCAGCCAGATAGAAGGGTAAAGAACCAATTATCATATTTTTGCTGGCAAATGAGGTTCCCATAGGGAGAATCTTTGTCTTTGTGTGTTTCTTGGCACGGTGGAGCAGCAGCAGCATCAGCAGGTCAATGCTGTCCGCTGCAGAGATGCTGGCTACAGCACGTGGAGTCATCTCAACCCTCCCCACCCCGACTCCCCCTCCCCGAACAACAAAAAAACATTGAGGAGTTACCCATCAAGAGAAGGGCTCTCAGTGCGGAAACGCGTGGCGGTGCTCACGCTACAACGCGTTTTTGCTATAACGCGTTTTCGCTACAACGCGTTTTCGCTACAACACGTTTCGCTACAACGCGTTTTCGCTACAACGCGTTTTCGCTATAACGCGTTTTCGCTACGACGCGTATTTGCTACAACACGTTTTCGCTACAACGCGTTTTCGCTACAACACGTTTCGCTACAACGCGTTTTCGCTACGACGCGTTTTCGCTACAACGCGTTTTCGCTACAACACGTTTCGCTACAACGCGTTTTCGCTACGACGCGTTTTCGCTACAACGCGTTTTCGCTACAACGCGTTTTCGCTACAACACGTTTCGCTACAAGGCGTTTTCGCTACAACGCGTTTTCGCTACAACGCGTTTTCGCTACAACGCGTTTTCGCTATGACGCGTTTTCGCTACAACGCGTTTTCGCTACAATGCGTATTTCGCTACAACACGTTTCGCTACAACGCGTTTTCGCTACAACGCGTTTTCGCTACAACGCGTTTTCGCTACGACGCGTTTTCGCTACAATGCGTTTTCGCTACGACGCGTTTTTGCTACAACACGTTTCGCTACAACGCGTTTTCGCTACAACACGTTTTCGCCACGACGCGTTTTTACTACAACACGTTTCGCTACGACGCGTTTTCGCTACGACGCGTTTTCGCTACAACACGTTTCGCTGCGACGCGTTTTCGCTACAACGCGACTTTTCTAATGGGGAACACTTTTCGTACAGCGTGGAAGGCGTGCCCAGCCCCGCCCCCGACCCGCCCGTGTATAGTGTAGTGTATAGTGTAGTGTATAGTAGTGTATAGTGTAGTGTATAGTGTAGTGTATATGACCGGTTCAGATAATCGTCGCTGGTGTTGGCTGTGAGCGGGAATCCAACTCGGTGTGTGGGTGGGTGTGTGGGTGTGTGGTGTGTGGTGTGTGTGTGGGTGTGTGGGTGGTGGATGGGTGTGTGGGTGTGTGTGTGTGGGTGTGTGGGTGTGTGTGTGGGTGTGTGTGGGTGGGTGGATGGGTGTGTGGGTGTGTGGGTGTGTGTGGGTGGGTGGATGGGTGTGTGGGTGTGTGTGTGTGTGGGTGTGTGGGTGGGTGTGTGGGTGGGTGGATGGGTGTGTGGGTGTGTGTGTGTGTGGGTGTGTGGGTGGGTGTGTGGGTGGGTGGATGGGTGTGTGGGTGTGTGTGTGTGGGTGAGTGTGTGTGGGTGGGTGGATGGGTGTGTGGGTGTGTGGGTGTGTGGCTGGGTGTGTGGGTGTGTGTGTGGGTGTGTGTGGGTGGGTGGATGGGTGTGTGGGTGTGTGTGTGTGTGGGTGTGTGGGTGTGTGTGTGGGTGTGTGTGGGTGGGTGGATGGGTGTGTGGGTGTGTGTGTGTGTGGGTGTGTGGGTGGGTGTGTGGGTGGGTGGATGGGTGTGTGGGTGTGTGTGTGTGGGTGTGTGTATCTGGGTGTGAGTGTGTGTGTGTGGGTGTGTGTGTGGGTGTGTGGGTGTGTGTAGGTGTGTGTGTGTGTGTGTGAGGGGCACCTGGGTCTGCCCCGTGACCTCTTGCCAGCGGGCGTTCGACACTTCACGTGGCCTCAAGGTGCACATGGCCTGGCACAAGCGTCGTGGTGACGTCACCGCCACTTAGTGGCGAATTGCGGTTGTTGTTGTGTGTGGGTGTGTGGGTGTGTGTGTGGGTGGGTGTGTGTGTGGGTGTGTGTGTGGGTGTGTGTGTGTGTATGGGTGGGTATGTGGGTGGGTGTGTGTGTGGGTGGGTGTGTGTGTGGGTGTGTGTGTGGGTGGGTGTATGCGTGTGGGTGTGGGTGGGTGTGTGTGTGGGTGGGTGTGTGTGTGTATGTGGGTGTGTGGGTGTGGGGGTGTGGATGTGTGTGTGTGTGAGTGGCACCTGGGTCTGCCCCGTGACCTCCTGCCAGCGGGCGTTCGACACTTCACGTGACCTCAAGGTGCACATGGCCTGGCACAAGCGTCGTGGTGACGCCACCGCCACTTAGTGGCGAATGGCGGTTGTTGTGTGTGGGGGTGTGTGGGTGTGTGTGTGGGTGTGTGTGTGGCAAGGAGCCCGAGAGCGGAGAGCGATTTCAACTCGGACCCGACACAAGTTGGACACTCGCTGTGAACGTACAAGCTTGCAGTTCGCCGTTAAGACGGCGTCAGATTTTTTGTTGCAAATCCTAAAACTCCCCCCGGTGGATTTTCGTAAAAGGAAAAAAAAAATTGCTCACTTAATGGACTCGTTCTGACCCAGCTTGTAATTACAAACCCCCGAATTATTTTTCAACAAAAAATCTTGACCCCCCCCTCCCTCCTTCGCTCCCTCCCTCCCTCCCTCTATCCCTGTTCCTTCAATCTGTAAGGCGCAAGGTCGCCCCAGGCATAAGGACGGGCGGGATAAGAGGCGATAAGAATCGCCTCTTTAATGCGGTGGCAGAGGCCGGCAGGCAGCCGAGTCGGTAACGCGCGCGTGCTCTCACGGAACGGAGAGGGAGGGAGGGAGGGGAGGGCAGGGAGGGAGGGAGGGAGGGAGGGGAGGGGAGGGAGGGAGGGAGGGAGGGAGGGGAGGGGAGGGAGGGAGGGAGGGGAGGGAGGTTTCCCAACTTCGCTCTCTCTCCATGTGTTCCTCCTGTTCTCCCTCGTTCCTTCCAGCCTCCCCGTCCACACCGCTGCCTCCCCCGTCCCTCTCATCTCACTCCACTCCCCTCCACGCACTCTCCTGCCTCTCCCCTATCATCTCACTCTACTCCCCTCCACGCACTCTCCTGCCTCTCATCTCACTCTACTCCCCTCCACGCACTCTCCTGCCTCTCCCCTCTCATCTCACTCCACTCCCCTCCACGCACTCTCCTGCCTCTCATCTCACTCCACTCACCTCCACGCACTCTCCTGCCTCTCCCATCTCATCTCACTACTCCCCTCCACGCACTCTCCTGCCTCTCCCCTCTCATCTCACTCCACTCACCTCCAAGCACTCTCCTGCCTCTCCCCTCTCATCTCATACTACTCCCCTCCACGCACTCTCCTGCCTCTCATCTCACTCCACTCACCTCCACGCACTCTCCTGCCTCTCCCATCTCATCTCACTACTCCCCTCCACGCACTCTCCTGCCTCTCCCCTCTCATCTCACTCTACTCCTCTCCACGCACTCTCCTGCCTCTCCCCTCTCTTCTCACTCCACTCCCCTCCACGCATTCTCCTGCCTCTCATCTCCCTCCACTCCCCTCCACGCACTCTCCTGCATCTCCCCTCTAATCTAACTCCACTCCCCTCCAAGCACTCTCCTGCCTCTCCCCTCTCATCTCACTGTACTCCCCTCCACGCACTCTCCTACCTCTCCCCTCTCATCTCACTCCGCTCCCCTCCACGCACTCTCCTGCCTCTCATCTCACTCCGCTCCCCTCCACGCACTCTCCTGCCTCTCATCTCACTCCACTCCCCTCCACGCACTCTCCTGCCTCTCCCCTCTAATCTCACTCCACTCCCCTCCACACACTCTCCTGCCTCTCCCCTCTCATTTCACTCTCCTGCCTCTCCCCTCTCATCTCACTCCACTCCCCTCCACGCACTCTCCTACCTCTCCCCTCTCATCTCACTCCATTCCCCTCCACGCACTCTCCTGCCTCTCCCCTTTCATCTCACTCTACTCCCCTCCACACACTCTCCTACCTCTCCCCTCTCATCTCACTCCGCTCCCCTCCACGCACTCTCCTGCCTCTCATCTCACTCCACTCCCCTCCACGCACTCTCCTGCCTCTCCCCTCTCATCTCACTCCACTCCCCTCCACACACTCTCCTGCCTCTCCCCTCTCATTTCACTCCACTCCCCTCCACGCACTCTCCTGCCTCTCCCCTCTCATCTCACTCCACTCCCCTCCACGCACTCTCCTGCCTCTCCCCTCTCATCTCACTCCACTTTCCTCCACGCACTCTCCTACCTCTCCCCTCTCATCTCACTCCACTCCCCTCCACACACTCTCCTGCCTCTCCCCTCTCATCTCACTCCACTCCCCTCTACGCACTCTCCCACCTCCCCCCTCTCTTCTCACTCCATTCCCCTCCACGCACTCTCCTGCCTCTCCCTTCTCATATCACTCCACCCCCCTCCACGCACTATCCTGCCTCTCATCTCACTCCCCTCCACGCACTCTCCTGCCTCTCATCTCACTCCACTCCCCTCCACGCATTCTGCTGCCTCTCGCCACGTGCTCGCCACGTGCTGCCTATGACACGCGAGCCACGTGACAACTGGCGGTGGTGGTGGTGGTGGCGGTGGGGGTGGTGGTGGGGGTGGCGGTGGTGGCGGTGCTGGTGGCGGGGGCGGTGGTGGTGGTGGCAGTGGTGGTGGCGGTGGGAGTGGGGGTGGTGGTGGCGGTGGTGGTGGGAGTGGTGGTGGCGGTGGGAGTGGTGGTGGCGGGGGTGGTGGCGGTGGTGGTGGTGTTGGCGGTGGTGGTGGCGGTGGGGGCAGTGGTGGCGGTGGGGGTGGCGGTGGGGGTGGTGGGAGGATAACCGCGGTCGCATCGTGTTGCGTTTCCGCATCCGTGACACGGAAATCGTGTCAACATGCGAGCCATCGCCACCTTCATACAGCACGCAGGCTCGGCACACTTCACATCACAACCCGTCTCAACATCTTTGAAAGGGGCACCCCCAGCGGCAGCAGTCCATGCGAGGCATAGATTGACTCAGCTACCCGTCGGAGGCCGTCTGACTGCGAGAAGGGCTGCGTGCAGAGTGAGAGAGTGAGCGAGAGGGTGAGCGAGAGAGTGAGCGAGAGAGTGAGCGAGAGAGTGAGAGAGTGAGCGAGAGAGTGACCGAGAGAGTGAGCGAGGAGAGTGAGAGAGTGAGCGAGAGGGTGAGCGAGAGAGTGACCGAGAGAGTGAGCGAGAGAGTGAGCGAGAGTGAGCGAGAAAGTGAGCGAGAGAGTGACCGAGAGAATGAGCGACAGAGTGACCGAGAGAGTGAGCGAGAGAGTGAGCGAGTGAGAGAGCGAAAGAGTGAGCGAGAGAGTGAGCGAGAGAGTGAGCGAGAGAGTGAGCGAGAGAGTGAGCGAGAGAGTGAGCGAGAGAGTGAGCGAGAGAGTGAGCGAGAGAGTGAGCGAGAGAGCGACCGAGAGAGTGACCGAGAGAGTGAGCGAGAGAGTGAGCGAGTGAGAGAGCGAGAGAGTGACCGAGAGAGTGAGCGAGAGAGTGAGCGAGAGAGTGAGCGAGAGAGTGAGCGAGAGAGTGAGCGAGAGAGTGAGCGAAAGAGTGAGCGAGAGAGTGAGCGAGAGAGTGACCGAGAGAGTGAGCGAGAGAGTGAGCGAGAGAGTGAGCGAGAGAGTGACCGAGAGAGTGAGCGTGAGAGTGACCGAGAGAGTGAGCGTGAGAGTGAGCGAGAGAGTGAGCGAGAGAGTGAGCGAGAGAGTGACCGAGAGAGTGAGCGAGAGAGTGAGCGAGAGAGTGAGCGAGAGAGTGAGCGAGAGAGTGACCGAGAGAGTGAGCGAGAGAGTGAGCGAGAGAGTGAGCGAGAGAGCGACCGAGAGAGCGACCGAGAGAGCGAGCGAGAGAGTGAGCGAGTGAGAGAGCGAGAGAGTGAGCGAGAGAGTGAGCGAGAGAGTGACCGAGAGAGTGAGCGAGAGAGTGAGCGAGAGAGTGAGCGAGAGAGTGACCGAGAGAGTGAGCGTGAGAGTGACCGAGAGAGTGAGCGTGAGAGTGAGCGAGAGAGTGAGCGAGAGAGTGAGCGAGAGAGTGACCGAGAGAGTGAGCGAGAGAGTGACCGAGAGAGTGAGCGAGAGAGTGACCGAGAGAGTGAGCGAGAGAGTGAGCGAGAGAGTGACCGAGAGAGTGAGCGAGAGAGTGAGCGAGAGAGTGAGCGAGAGAGTGACCGAGAGAGTGAGCGAGAGAGTGACCGAGAGAGTGAGCGAGAGAGTGAGCGAGAGGGTGAGCGAGAGAGTGAGCGAGAGAGTGACCGAGAGAGTGACCGAGAGAGTAAGCGAGAGAGTGAGCGAGAGGGGGGGGGGGTTTATAAAGCAAAGTTTAAAAATAAAAAAATAAAAATGTTTTACGAAATGATGAACGAAGCAAAGTGCCGACTACACCGAGCATCTTCTTGTTTCCACTGATCGTAAAAAATAAAAATAAAAAAAGACTCAGCACATGGCCTGCAATCCAATGTGGCATTCATCTGAAGCCAGTCGAGGGTAATGATTGCTGCTGCTGCTGTGTGATCACTCCCCACCACTCACTCCTACCCTGTCCACTCTGAAGAGGCGTCAGCTGGAGTTGTCTGCCTACAACGACCTACAGCCCGTACTGATTGCGCTTGCACACTGATTGTCGTTCTTCCGATGTTTGCACAACCGGCTACGTACGGTGCAAAGGAAGATCAGCGTTAAAGATCCCCCGCGCCTCCTTGGGGTGAACGGCGGTGGGTAAGTGACGTCGGCGAGACAACGTTTGAACGTGTGTTGGAGGGGTCTTTGACTTCGTGCTGGTCTCACAGCAAGGGAACACGCGCGGTGCATCTGCCAGTCATCTCGGTCAGTCAACCCGCGGCACCTGGGTCTGTCCCGTTGATCTCTTCATGGATACTTCGCGCGGGAGCCTCGAGGTGCACCTAGCCTGGCACAAACGCTGCGGTGATGCCAACGCCGCGTAAGTGCGGATGTTATTGCTGCTGATGTTCTATAACTGCGGTGACTAGGAGATGTCATCTCCCTCGCCTGGTGTACAGGAGGTCGTGGGTTCGATCCCGACCCTGACACCTGCTGCTGTATATTTGGAGCCTGTGTCTCTCTCTCTCTCATCATCACCACGGTGGCTAGGAGATGTTAACTACCTCGCCTGGTGTACAGGAGGTCGTGGGTTCGATCCCTACCCTGCGGTCTGCTGTATATTTGGAGTCTGCATCTCTCTCTCATCATGATCATCACGGTGGCTAGGAGATGTTAACTACCTCGCCTGGTGTACAGGAGGTCGTGGGTTCGATCCCTACCCTGCGGTCTGTTGTATACTTGGAGTCTGCATCTCTCTTTCATCATCATCACCACGGTGGCTAGGAGATGTTAACTACCTCGCCTGGTATACAGGAGGTCGCGGGTTCGATCCCGACCCTGACGATTCCTGTACATTTGGAGTTTGCGGTGTCTCTCTATCTTTCCCTGTGGTCGCGTGGATTTTTCTCCGGGTCCTCCGGGATTTTCCCTCCACATTTAGAATCAACATCACCACGCGTTTAGAGTTACTTGTGTGCTATAAAATGTCCACGTGATAATAATGATAATGATGATAAGCCACTTCGTTGAGACCTGTCATTTGCAATATGCCAGGTCGCTTCTGGAAGAAGAAAAAAAAATACCTATACAGCCACAGCGGTAAACTAAAATAAAATTGTCTTAAGTTTAGTTTTATGGTCCGGGAATTGGCCAACATCACAGCAACCAGGACCTCAAGACTCCCTCGGGCGTTCGAGACTTTGTATTTTCCCCGACCATTGTTATTCTCATTACCGCTGCTGCTGTTGTTGTTGTGTGTTTGTTATTGTGGTTGTTGTTATTAATAGGGGAGCCGCAGTAACGCGCTGCCCTACGAACCCGTCTCAGCCACAAGTGTGTTTACCTGGTGCGCTGTGAAGTTAACATCACCACTGGGGAGACAAAGACGGCCGGGCGTGGTGCTGGTAACGCCCCCCCCCCACCCTCGTGTGCCGTGCCGGACTTCATCAGTGCTCGCTAACAGCACTTGCCCCAGCAGTCTGTTGAGGCTATACGGGGGATCTTTGTCTTTTGTTATTCATAGCGGAGGGTGGGGGGGTATGAGGTTAAGAGGCTGTAGTCTCAGTGGTTCGCAAACCTGCGTATCCGAGGCCCACGCGGCTCTTTAAAAAATAAATGGGACTGCTTTTCGTGGTGATGTTATCTATTTAAGGGTGGCGATGGCTCGCAATGCATTGCGCGGAGACTTCTTGAAATGTCGATTTGTGTCACGTGTTTCGTTTGCTACTACTCCTGCAAAAAAATCGAATTACATTTTTTAGTCTCTTCTCGTTATTTTTGGTTGTTCGACCTCCCCCCCTCCCTCGTTGTAGCAAAGCAGAGGGCCCCCCCCCCCACCTCGTCCTAAATACCCCTCCCCTCAACCGCTTCGCCCCCCCCCACCCCCCATCCACCCCGCCCCCACCCCCCAACCCCCACTCCACCTCTGAGCCCGTTGCCACATCTCCACCTATGGAGCCAGCTGCGTGCCCAGGTGAACCGTTGCCATGGGAGACGCGCCAACATCCGGGAGACGAGACATCCCCCAGGCAATGCACGCGCGCGACGAGCAAAGACAAAGGTGCCCCAGCCGCGCCCGGAGGGGCAAGAGCTACCTGTGTAGCGAGGTCGTCGGTTCGATGCCGACCCTGACAATGCCCGTTGCATATTTGCGTGTCTCTCTGTCCGTGACCGCGTGGATCGTTATCCGGGGTCCTCTGATTCTTACTCTTAGGTTTTTTTCGGTAAAGTCACGTAGGTAAAATAACTAAATTAAAATTAATAAAAGTAATGATAAGAATAAATAATAAATCACGACGTTTATATTTCGATTGAAAGATTTCGTGACTGCAGGATTCATCTTCTTGGTTCTTTCGGTAAAGTCACGTAGAAGGGAAATAATAAAATAATTCTCACGACGTTTCGGCCACAACGCAAGCAGCCGTCCTCAGGTGGAGACCAGGTCTGTCGCGAAGACAGCGTCTGTCTTCCCGACAGACCGACAAACCTGTTCTTCACCTGAGGACGGCTGCTTGCGTTGTGGCCGAAACGTCGTGAGAATTATTTTATTATGTAATATTTTTATTATTTTATTATTTCCCTTCTACGTGACTTTACCGAAAGAACCAAGAAGATGAATCCTTGCAGTCACGAAAGCTTCAAATCTAGAATCCTCCGATTTTCTTTTCCCCCACCCCACCCCTCCCGTCCACGTGGAGAATGAACATGCCACGCGTTTTGGACTTATTTTGGCCGCTACGAATGTGCGCGTGCTAACGAGCCACTTCGTTATTTGCGGCCGGGTCGCTTCTGAAAACTAGCTGCGTATACCGCGGGTGGGGGTCCTTATCTGGCAAAGAAAATTGACGAAAGTGCCGGTTGAGCGAGCCGCACTTACGGAAGGACGTCGCAATGCACGTGGAGTCGTGTTGTTGTTTGACTTGCATCCCACTGGGATTTTTGCACACAGCGTTGGTGTACGGTGCTTTTTTTCTGCAATATTTTGCTGTCTTTTCTTGGATTTTCTGTTTGCACTTAGTCACATAGTCACTTTAAGATCTTAATTTTGGAGCTTTCGTGACTGCAGGAATTATTCTTTGGTTCTTTCGGTTAAGTCACGTCTAAAGATAAAATAATAATGCTATTATTTAATTATTATTTTATCTTTAGACGTGACTTAACCGAAAGAACCAAAGAATCACTTTAATATGTTTTTGTTCATGTTTTTGTTTTTTGTTTGTTGCGGTTGCACCCGATTCTAGAGCCGAATGGCTCACAGGGCTATACCTAATAAATGAACTTGAACGCCCCGTCGCCTTTGTCTCCCACTGGAGATGTTCAATACCCACCGCATCGGGTACTCATTTAAGGCTGAGATGTCCCACGCGAAGGCCCGCGATTGATTCAGGCATTTTGCCAACCAAAGTTGGCCGTGAGCGCGAATCGATCTCGAGTCGCCGAATTCGTACCGCACGAACCTCGGGGACAGTCCGGGAATCGAACTTAGGAGGGCAGGTTAGTAGTGAGAGCGTGGGTGGCCAGCGCCACGCCCGACCGCCTTTGTCTCCCCAGTGTCGATGTTTTACACACCTCACCAGGTACTCACTTGAGGACTAGTCGACCCGGCTCCAGTAGAGGGCAGGTGAGACGCACACAACAACGACACCAGCTGTACTGCCCCACACTGTGCCAACTCGCTGTGTTTTAGCCGCCCAAGCGCTCCGCTCGTTGTTGTGAGCGTCGCTCCTCTGCCCACCGCTGTTGCTGGAAGGCGACTGCCTCTAACTGCCCAGTAGCGTCCTTCACGAGCCTCCTCCTCCACAGAGGCCGATCTTGACACCGCTGGTACCGCTCATCGGCAAGTCCGCTCAGCTCCACGTCCTCCCGTACCACATCACTCCATCTCTTCTCTAGCCCGTGTGGCACCCGTTTATCCCCCTCGATCCGGCCAAACAGAAGCTGCTTGGGCATGCGGTGGCTGGGCATGCGGGCGATGTAACACAGCCAACACAGCCTCGCTTGCCGGAGGAGCTCACCCATGATGGAGAGTGTGTAAACGATTGTAGGCATGCCAGCCTAAATGTTTCACACGTTTCGCAATCATAGCGAATGGAGGGCATAAACACACACACGCACAAAGACAAAGATCACCCATATCGCCGTAACAGGCCGTTGGGGCGAGTGCTTGTCACGAATATCACATAATGAAGGACCGGTACACGAGGGGGTGGGTGGCCAGCACCATCCACGTTTACACGCACAAAGACAAAGATCCCCCGCGTAGCCTGAACAGGCCTTTGGGGCAAGTGCTGTTAGCGAGTAGCCACCTAACGAAGGCCGGCACGGCGCACGGGATGTGCGGACGATCGAAAAGGCGTTCCGAAAAACGAGGACATTTCTGAAAATTCTGGAAGATTCGAGCCGCAGGCGACGGGAGATTCCACGGATAATGAGGTTCGTTTGCATTTATTTTTCGCGGATAAAGGGGAGTTTTCGCGGATGCCATGCTTGCAGATGAGATGCTGTGTCAGTACAGCCACAGCGAGACAGGTCAGATGAGCGTGTAAAGTCAAGCCGTGATCAACGCGGTCACCGCTGAACCATCTTGCGTACGATGCCCATCAGATAATCCAGACGCGACGCGAGGTTGATCCCCCGGCCATCACTTGGACGGGATGATAGAGCGGACTGAGATGAAAAAAATTATAACGGCGGATTCCTGAATCTATCCGTGTGGATCTTTGGGAGAGTCATGCTCTCTCCCCCCACCCCCCACCACCACCACCCTCTCTCGAGACTCGGCAGCGATGCTCGCGTGGCTCAACGTCGCTGCTATTAAAGGTGAATGGTTGTGGAATGGTGACGACCGCTAGTGCACCGCGGACAAATCGTCGGCAACGTCTCTCGTGGAAGGCCCTTCGAGGCCAATTCGTGACGGGCTTTCTCACGTAGAAGGGAAATAATACAATAATATAAATATAAAACAATAAAAAAATTCTCACGACGTTTCGACTGCAACACAAGCAATCATCATCAGGTGTATTTCCCTTCGACGTGACTTTACCGAAAGAACCAAACATATGAATCCCTGCAGTCACGAAAGCTTTAAATCAAAATTTGCTTGTTGTTGTGTTTAGTTTGCCGTCACCCCCCCCCATCTCCCCCGTTACCATCCGATCAACACGTACGGCGCGAAAGAAGTTCAACATACACACGCGAAACGCGCGCGCATGGAAACAAACGTGCTCGTAATTCACTGCCGAGCGACGCTGATTCGGTCTGCCAAAAGGGAGAATGTCTCGCGAAAGGTAGTCTCACGCGGTCAAATAGAGGGCATTGATTTATCGACTTTATTCTGAGAGTGCACTCAACTCAGTGCCACCGCACATACACACACACACGCACACTGGAGACCACCACATGGACATCGGAGTTGGCTACACCGATACCGGCCAGCAAACGCTGCCAGCATCAGTCACGCGTAAGTGATGCCACTGCCACTGATTGTTATTGTTACGATCGGTGGCTTCATCGTTCAAATTCTTCGGGACGTGTTGGGTTCGCCGTTTGCATGGGTATGCCACCAGCACGGCACGGCATCGTCCCTAAGCTGTGCTGAGGTCGGTGGCTGTATGGGCATGCTGATATGAGCTACCCGTCGGAGGCCGTCGGACTGCAAGAAGGGGCTGCGTGCAGAACGAGAGAGAGCGAGTGAGTGAGAGAGTGAGAGTGAGCGAGAGAGTGAGCGAGAGAGTGACCGAGAGAGTGACCGAGAGAGTGACCGAGAGAGTTGAGCGAGAGAGTGAGCGAGAGGGTGAGCGAGAGGGTGAGCGAGAGAGAGAGAGCGAGAGAGTGAGCGAGAGGGTGACCGAGAGAGAGCGAGAGAGTGAGCGAGAGAGTGAGCGAGAGAGTGACCGAGAGAGTGACCGAGAGAGTGAGCGAGAAAATGACCGAGAGAGTGACCGAGAGAGTGAGCGAGAAGTGACCGAAAGAGTGACCGAGAGAATGACCGAGAGGGTGAGCGAGAGGGTGAGCGAGAGAGTGAGCGAGAGGGTGAGCGAGTGAGTGAGCGAGAGAGTGAGCGAGAAAATGACCGAGAGAGTGACCGAGAGAGTGAGCGAGAAAGTGACCGAAAGAGTGACCGAGAGAATGACCGAGAGGGTGAGCGAGAGGGTGAGCGAGAGAGTGAGCGAGAGGGTGAGCGAGAGAGTGAGCGAGAGAGTGAGCGAGAAAGTGAGCGAGAGAGTGAGCGAGAGGGTGAGCGAGAGAGTGACCGGGAGAGTGACCGAGAGGTGAGCGAGAGGGTGAGCGAGAGAGAGAGTGAGCGAGAGAGTGAGCGAAAGAGTGAGCGAGAGAGTGAGCGAGAGAGTGACCGAGAGAGTGACCGAGAGGGTGAGCGAGAGAGTGAGCGAGAGAGTGAGCGAGAGAGTGAGCGAAAGAGTGAGCGAGAGAGTGAGCGAGAGAGTGACCGAGAGAGTGACCGAGAAAGATGAACGAAGCAAAGTGCCGAATACACCGAGCATCTTCTCGTTTTCCACTGATCGTAAAAAAAAAACGCAGTCAGTTTGCGGCGAGGGTGCACGTCAAAGGCAAAGATCCCCCGTGTAGCCTGCACAGAGTGCTGGGGCAAGTGCCGCTAGCAAGGGGCGTGGTGCTGGCCATCATCTCATCCAAGTGATGGCCGCGCCTCAACCTCGAGTAGCGTCTGAAGATCTGATGGATATCGCACCCAAGCTGGTTCAGCTGTGACCGCATTGAAGGGCCTTGCACGAGAAGCGTTGGCGACGATTTGGCTGCGGTGTTAATCGCAGCCGAGGTTTAGCCAGGCGAGCATCGCTGCCGAGACTCGAGACCTTTACCAGAGAGAGAGAGGGTAGAGGGGGGTGGGCAAGCATGACTGTCCCAAATATCCACACGGATAGATTCAGGAATCCGCCGCGATAACTTTCATCTCTCAGCCACGGCAGTAATCCCGTCCAAGTGACGGCCGCGGCTCAACCTGAGTAGCGTTTTGAAGATCTGATTGGTATCGCACGCAAGCCGGGTTGAGTAGTGATCGCATTGATCACGGCTTGACTTTACACACTCGTCCCGCCTGGCTCGACAAAGCATCTTATCTGCAAGAATGCTATCCGCGAAAACTCCCTTATCATCAGCGAAAAATAATAATTACAAACGGACCTCGTTATCCGTGGAATCTCAGATCACCCGCGGTTTCAATCTTCCGTGGCCCCGATCATTTTCAGAGACGTCCTCGTTTCTCGGAACGCCTTTCGATGATCCGCACATTGATGCCATCTCGCTAACAGCATTGCCCCAACAGTCGTTGGAGCCTATACGGGGGGGAACCTACGCCTTTTTGTTGTTGGTGATGATGGTGGTGGTGGTGATGATGATGACATTACGCGAAGCAGCACACCAATGGCCATGTAAACGGCAGCATGTTCGCGCTCACGTATGTTGCATGCGTGTTGAACTTCTTTCGCACCGTACGCCGCGCACCGAGCTAATCGGAGGTGCGGGGGAAGGGCAGCAAACTAGACCGGACGGGGCGGGCTGGTTGGGTGGAGGAGAAGGGGGGTGAATCACACACGGTGTCAACATCGAGGATTGCTCGCAGACCTCAGACCACTTGATACAGCTATCGTGCTGTGACGGTTCCACCTGAAGACGGAAGCTTGTATTGCCTCCGAAACGTCGTGATTTCTATTAAATTTTTATCTTACTTTTATTAATTTCAATTTTTTTACCTACGTGACTTTACCGACAAAAAAAAACTACGAATATGAATCCTTGCGGTCACGAAAGCTTCAAATCTAGAATTAGACCATAGATTCTTAGAGGTCATCATTCAGCTTCGTCAGCACCGCGGACAGTGGCTGGTGCGGCTGGAGATTTAAACGAAGGTCAGCTTGGGATGTACTCATGTACGACGGGAGGAGAGGGGGGGTGCAGGGGGGTGCAGGGGGGGGGGCGGGGTATAGGGGGGGGGTCACCGGTCACTCACGACTTACCCGACTATTCACGCTTCATCCCACGAGTCTTCGTTGCAGTCGACTTTTTGCATTTATTATTAAGCAAAGGCTTCGGTTTTAAATCTCCCGTCCCGGTCACGACCAGCCTCCACGCTCGGCAACCAGCAAGGTCACTCGGTCACTCGCTCGGTCATCGGCGGCTCTCACATCTCGCTCGGCTCGATCGACTCCCAGAATTGAAAATTCGCAGCGCGGGCCGAAGCTCCCATCAAACCAAACCCTGCCCCCCCCCCTCCCCCCGCGTTCTTCCTCTCGTCTCGTCTCTCTCTCTGCCCCTCGCCTCGCCTCGCTCGCTCTGTCGGTAGCCACACAGGGAGCCGGTAAAGCCACCGCGGTATAAACCACTCAGCCGCTCGTCTCCAACCAAACCTCCCCCACACAGTGACCCCTGGCCTCCTCGTCACAGCCAGCCGGCCAGGATCACTGCGTGACCGTGGCAGCAGCAGCGGTGGTGGCTGTTGCCTTGGACTGATGGAACCGGTGGCTGCTGCTGCTGCTGCTTCTGCTGCTGCTGCTGCTGCTGCTGCTTCTGCTGCTTCTGCTGCTGCTGCTTCTGCTGCTGCTGCTTCTGCTGCTGCTGCTTCTGCTGCTGCTTCTGGACTGCCACGCGCTGACGCACGCAATGCCACATCACTCCTTAACGAACGGCGCTACGGTGGTGGTGGTGGTTGTTGTTGTGTTGTTGGTGGTGGTGGTGTTGGTAGCGGCATCCGTCCACCGTCCGGAAGAGGAGAAGGACGTGGAGGTGGTGGTTGGTTGGTGGTTGTGGTGGTGGTTGATGGTGGTGGTGGAGCGAGAAGAGACCGCGTAGCCAATGCTGGGAGCTCGAGCCGTGCGCTGCTGTGAATGTGCGTGTCGTGTGTGTGATGCTCGTACAGCCGGGGAGAGCGAGAGGGGGGTGGGGGAGATGCTGGGTGGATGGGTGGGGGAAGTGTTTGCCTGCGCGCGTGTGTGTGAATGTGTGTGTCGTGTGTGTGTGAATGTGTGTGTGTGTGTCGTGTGTGTGTGTGAATGGGGAGCGGTGGTGCAGCGGTTAGCGCGCTACGCTCCCACTGCCGCACATTGCCGACACCAACACCGAGTGACGATTACTTGGACCGGTCCTGCGGCCTTCCCTAGGTCGACTCGGCCTCAAATGAGTACCTGGTGCGGTGGGTAAAAAAAAAACATCGCCACTGGGGAGACAAATGCGGCTTGGTGTGGATGGTGCTGGCCACCACACCCGCATCGCGCGCCATGCCGGACTTCATAGGTGCTACTCGTCGAACAGCACTTGCCCCGGCAGTCTGTCACGGGCTATACACGGCGAGAGGGAATCTTTGTCTTTGTCTGTGTGAATGGGAGGGAATGTGTGGTGGTGGTGGGGGGGGTGACTGCTGAGGAAGGAGGAGGAGGGGTGGAGGGGAGAAGGGGAAGGAGGCGGGGGATTGTGGTTGAGAGAGGCTTGGGGGGGGGTGCATTGGGAGGAGTTCTGGGTACCGTTAAACGCCCCGCTGAAGAAAGCCAGATGTCAGCTGTAATCAGTTTCATTGGGGGGCCGCTGCCACTGGAGTGTGTATAGACACACACACGCGTACACACACACACGTACACACACACACGCGCGCGTACACACACACACGCGCGCACACACACGTACACACACACACACGCACATACACACACACGCACATACACACACACACGCGCACATACACACACACACGCGCGCACACACACGCGCACACACACGCACATACACACACGTGCACACACACACGCGCGCACACACACGCGCACGTACACACGCGCTCCACACACACGCGCGTACACGCACACACGCGCACACACACACGCGCACACACACGCGTACGTACACACACACGCACACACACGCACATGCAGACACGTACACACACACGCACACACACACGCGCACACACACGTACACAGACGCACACACACATACAGACACGTACACACAAGAACACACACGCACATGCAGAGACGTACACACACGTACACACACGTACACAAAGATCCCCCGTATAGCCTTCACAGACTGTAGGGGCAAGTGCTGTTAGCGAGCACCTATGAAGGCCAGAACGGTACACGAGGGGGTGGGTGGCTAGCACCACGCCCGACCGCCTTTGTCTCCCTAGCGGCGATGTTTACACACCGCACCAGGTACTCATTTGAGGCTGAGTCGACCTAGGGGAGGCCCAGGACCGGTTCAGATAATCGTCACTGGTGTTGGCCGTGAGCGGGAATCGAACCCAGGGCGCCAGGTTCGTAGTGCAGCGCGCTAACCGCTACACTACCACTCCCCACACGTACACACACACGCACACACACACACGCTCACACGCGAACATACACGCACATGCAGACACGTACACACACGTACACACACACGCGCACACACACACACGCACACACGCGCACCACACGCACACACACGCACACACAACGTACAAAGACGTACACACACACGTACACACACACGTACACACACATAGAGACACGTACACACACATACAGACACGTACACACACACACACACGTACACACATACAGACACGTACACACACACGTACACACACACGCACGCACATCCCAATACATACACGCACCCGCATCCCAATACAAGAAAACAAAGATTCCCCGTGTAGCTTTAACTGATTGTTGTGGCAAGTGCTGTTAGCGGGTACCTATAGAAGCCGGCACGGCACACGAGGGGGTGGGTGGCCGGCACCACGCCCGACCGCCTTTGTCTCCCCAGTGGCGATGTTTTTTGCACCGCAACAGATACTCACTTGAGGCTGAGTCGACCTAGGGGAGGCACGAGACCGGTTCAGATAATCGTCACCGGTAATGGCCATGAGCAAGAATCGAACTCGGGTCGCCGGGTTCGTAGCGCGGCGCGCTAACCACTACACCACCGCTCCCCTCCAGCACCACGCAACACACACACTCACATCCCAACACAAATGCCAACACACACACCCTCACGCTAGACACACACAGGCACACGTGTGTGTGTGTGTGTAGAGAGAGAGAGTGTATGTGCCAAGTGCTGCTGTATAGGAGGTGCTCGCTAACAGCACTTGCCCCTACAGTCTGTTAAGGCTATACGGGGATCTTTGTCTTTGCCAGAACCAGTCAGCCAGGCAACTCCACTATCCGCCCTCGCCCCCCGCAATTGAAATTCCTCGTGGGTGTACTGCGTTCCACGGGATTACACTGGTCAACACACTTTGTCTGGCATAAGGTACCCAACGGTTTTAAGATAATTTTGGGGTGCCGATTCCAAATCTGGCATCAGTTTTTGTCTATCATATCAGGTTTTTGAGATATCAAATATTGCATTTTCAATAAAAACTGCAGAAGAAAAATATTAAATAAATGTGGATATCTACGTAAAATGATATTATAAACACACTATCCTAAAAACACAGCACCGTATTTTAACACTAAAGCAGCCACCGACTCGCAACAACTTGCAATCATAAGTGACAGAGTTAATTTCGGGTAAAAGCAATGAAATGGGGTATGCCGATAGCATAAAAATGAGATGTGATAGAGCAAATCTGAGATCAGATTTGGAATCAGCACCCTGACATTAGTCTAAAACAGCTGCAAAAGTCCAGGCCAGAAAAACATGTTTTTTTTTGTTGACCAGTGATATCAGAGCATGTTTTTGTCTGCATGTTGTACACATGTACGTGTGGTTAATGCCGGAGCCATTGAGTCAACATGGGGGGGGGGGGCAAATCTTCCAGGGTCTGGGAGTCACCCCCCCCCCAAAAAATCTAAATTTGAAAACTAATTTCCTGCCATTTCCTGCCTAAAATATAAAAAAATTCACTAACACATGGGATGGACTTTTTATTTCTTTTTGACAATAATGTCTAATAGTGTATTGTATTACATTGCTCTGTTTTATTTATTTATTTTTACCTTTTCTTGTTTCATTGTATGTAATGACAGAGATTAGGGATTAAGAAAGTACAACTATAACCACAATCATATAAACAGAAATCTATGCATTGTTATATGAAGACAAGTCCAGATATTGTGGCCAAAGTTTAGCAAATTGTTGTTTTTATTTAAATAGCATAGCAATTTTTTATATATTTTTATAGCATATATTGGGGGGGAGGGGGGGACATTTTGAGCATATTTGAATATTGGGGGGGGGGGATATCCAGGCCAAAAGTCCAGGCCAAAAAAAATGTTTTTTTGTGTGTTGACCAGTGTAATTGCGTGGGCATCTCTGTTGGCTTCGGTACGCGCGGTTCTGCCGTCGATGTGAATGCCGCGGTCCTGCGAGGCGAGGCGAGCGGGGATTCTTCGGTTAAAAATAAATAAAATAAACTCACGAGACCTGCGTTTCGTCTCACTGCTGTCCAAAGATAAAGATCCCCCGGATAGCCTCAACAGACTGTTGGGACAAGTGCTGCTGTATAGCGAGCAGCACCTATGAAACGTAAAAAATGGCTCAACAGACCTGCGTTTTGTCTCACTGCGGTCCAAAGATAAAGATTCCCCGTATAGCCTCAACAGGCTTTTGGGGCAAGTGCAGCACCACGTCCGGTAGACCACCTTTGTCTCCCCACAGCTGATTTGTACACACTGCGCCAGGTACTCATACAAGGGGCTCACACACACACGGGATACACACACACACACGGGACACACACACAGGACTCACACACGGCGCTCACACACACACAGGACTCACACACACACGGGGCTCACACACACACACACGGGGCTCACACACACACACACGGGGCTCACACACACGGAACACACACACACGGGGCTCACACACACACGGGGCACACACACACACACGGGGCTCACACACACACACGGGGCTCACACACACACACGGGGCTCACACACACACACGGGGCTCACACACACACACACGGGGCTCACACACACACTGCGCCAGGTACTCATACAAGGGGCTCACACACACACACGGGGCACACACACACACGGGGCACACACACACGGGACACACACACACAGACACGGGGCACACACACACACGGGGCACACACACACGGGACACACCACACACACGGGGCACACACACACACACACGGGGCTCACACCACACGGGGCACACACACACCACACGGGGCTCACACACACACACACGGGGCACACACACACACACACGGGGCTCACACACACACGGGGCACACACACACACCACGGGGCTCACACACACACACACGGGGCACACACACACACACACGGGGCACACACACAGACTGCGCCAGGTACTCATACAAGGGCTCACACACACGGGACACACACACACGAGGCTCTCTCTCACACACACACAGACACAGACACACACGGGCTCACACACACACACGAGACACACACACACACGGGACACACACACACACCCACACGGGACCCACACACACCCACACACACACGGGACTCACACACACACACCCACACATACAGGACTCACACACCACACATAGGACTCACACCCACACCACACAGGACCCACACACACACGGGACCCACACACACACGGGACCCACACACACACCCACACACGGGACTCACACACACCACGGGACACACACACACACGGGACCCAAACACACACACACATGACTCACACACAGGACACACACACCACACATGACTCACACACACACAGGACACACACACTCACGGGACCACACACACACGGGACCCAAACACACACACACATGACTCACACACACACAGGACACACACACACACACACATGACTCACACACACAGGACACACACACACCCACACACACACAGGACTCACACACACACACCACCCACACACACCCACAGGACTCACACACCCACACACACCCACATACACCCACATACACACACACCCACACACACCCCCACACACACCCACAGGACTCACACACCCACACACACGCCCCCACACCCACGGGATACACACACCCACACACACACGGGACCCACACACCCACCCACACGCGCGCGGGGATGTGCGTGTGCGCGCACTCTGAGCTCTGCATGAACAGCTCCCAATTTAGGTAAAGAATGCGGTGGGAGTGGTGGCCACACGGGAAGAATGGGGGGGTTGGGGGGGTGGGGGGTGGGGGGGGTTGGGGGGGTGAGAGCCCCACCACTCAACTCCCACGCACGGAGACTCCTCGCAGCTCACACCAGGCACGCGCGACTTGTCTGCCCACGTGACCTGAAAGAGCCCCCCCCCCCCCCCCACGTAACGTTGAAGAACCCCCCCTTACGTGACGTTAAAGAGCCCCCCCCCGTGTGTATGTGTGTTCGTGTACACCCGCAAATCGCTCAATTGGAATCACACACGAGCAGCAGTAGCAT
>NW_026891563.1:0-21073 GCF_015708825.2 Lethenteron reissneri
ATTTCGGACGGGATTTCGGATGAGATTTCGGACTGGATTTCGTACAGGATTTCGTACGGGATTTTGGACTGGATTTCGGACGGGATTTCGGACGGGATTTCGTACGGGATTTCGGACGGGATTTCAGACGGGATTTCGGACGGGATTTCGTAGGGATTTCGAACGGGATTTCGGACGGGATTTCGATTTCGGACGGGATTTCGTACGGGATTTCGATTTCGTACAGGTTTTCGAACGGGATTTCGATTTCGTACGGGATTTCGTACGGGATTTCGATTTCGTACGGGATGTCGAACGGGATTTTGTAAGGGATTTCGATTTCGTACAGGATTTCGGACGGGATTTCGATTTCAGACGGGATTTCGTACGGGATTTCGTATGGGATTTCGATTTCCTACGGGATTTCGTACGGGATTTCGATTTAGTACGGGATTTTGTAAGGGATTTCTATTTCGTACGGGATTTCTGACGAGATTTCCGACGAGATTTTGATTTCCTACGGGATTTCGTACGGGATTTCGATTTCGTACGGGATTTCGTATGGGATTTTGTATGGGATTTCGTACAGGATTTCGTACGGGATTTCGGACGGGATTTCGGACAGGATTTCAGACGGGATTTCGGACGGGATTTCGGACAGGATTTCGGACGGGATTTCGGACGGGATTTCGTACGGGATTTCGAATTGGATTGGGATTTCGATTTCGTACGGGATTTCGTACAGGATTTCGTACGGGATGTCGTACGGGATTTTGGACGGGATTTCGGACGGGATTTCGGACGGGATTTCGGATGGGATTTCGGACTGGATTTCGTACAGGATTTCGTACGGGATGTCGTACAGGATTTTGGACGGGATTTCGGACGGGATTTCGGACGGGATTTCGGATGAGATTTCGGACTGGATTTCGAACTGGATTTTGTATGGGATTTCGTACGGGATTTCGGACTGGATTTCGGACGGGATTTCGGACGGGATTTCGTATGGGATTTCGGACGGGATTTCGGACGGGATTTCGGATGGGATTTCGGACTGGATTTCGTACAGGATTTCGTACGGGATGTCGTACAGGATTTTGGACGGGATTTCGGACGAGATTTCGGACGGGATTTCGGATGAGATTTCGGACTGGATTTCGAACTGGATTTTGTATGGGATTTCGTACGGGATTTCGGACTGGATTTCGGACGGGATTTGGACGGGATTTCGTACGGGATTTTGGACGGGATTTCAGACGGGATTTCGGAC
The DNA here is from genome assembly GCF_015708825.2 of Lethenteron reissneri. Taxonomy (NCBI): domain Eukaryota; kingdom Metazoa; phylum Chordata; class Hyperoartia; order Petromyzontiformes; family Petromyzontidae; genus Lethenteron; species Lethenteron reissneri. Next base: position 1,250 of record NW_026891563.1, read on the forward strand.
GGGATTTCGTATGGGATTTCGTACGAGATTTCGTACGGGATTTCGTACAGGATTTCGGACGGGATTTCGGACGGGATTTCGTACGGGATTTCTTATGGGATTTCGTACTGGATTTCGTACGGGATTTCGGACTGGATTTCGGACGCGATTTTGGACGGGATTTCGGATGGGATTTCGTACGGGATTTCGTACGGGATTTCGTACTGGATTTCGTACGGGATTTCGGACGGGATTTCGGACGGGATTTCGGACGGGATTTCGAACGGGATTTCGTACGGGATGTCGTACAGGATTTTGGACGGGATTTCGGACGGGATTTCGGACGGGATTTCGGATGAGATTTCGGACTGGATTCCGTACAGGATTTCGTACGGGATTTTGGACTGGATTTCGGACAGGATTTCGGACGGGATTTCGTACGGGATTTCGGACGGGATTTCAGACGGGATTTCGGACGGGATTTCGTATGGGATTTCGTACGGGATTTCGTACTGGATTTCGTACGGGATTTCGGACGGGATTTCGGACGGGATTTCGTACAGGATTTCGAACGGGATTTCGGACGGGATTTTGATTTCGGACGGGATTTCGTACGGGATTTCGATTTCGTACAGGTTTTCGAACGGGATTTCGATTTCGTACGGGATTTCGTACGGGATTTCTATTTCGTGGATGTCGAACGGGATTTTGTAAGGGATTTCGATTTCGTACAGGATTTCGGACGGGATTTCGATTTCAGACGGGATTTCGTACGGGATTTCGTATGGGATTTCGATTTCCTACGGGATTTCGTACGGGATTTCGATTTAGTACGGGATTTTGTAAGGGATTTCTATTTCGTACGGGATTTCTGACGGGATTTCCGACGGGATTTTGATTTACTACGGGATTTCGTACGGGATTCGATTTCGTACGGGATTTCGTATGGGATTTTGTATGGGATTTCGTACAGGATTTCGTATGGGATTTCGGACGGGATTTCGGAAGGATTTCAGATGGTATTCGGACGGGATTCGGACGGGATTTCGGACGGGGATTCGGACGGGATTTCGTACGGGATTTCAATTTTCATACGGGATTCGATTTCGTACGGGATTTCGTACGGGATTTGTACGGGAATTTCGATTTCATACGGGATTTCGATTTCGTACGGGATTTCGTACAGGATTTCGTACGGATGTCGTACGGGATTTCGGACGGGATTTCGGATGGGATTTCGGATGGATTTTCGTACAGGATTTCGTACGGGATTTCGTACAGGATTTTGGACGGGATTCGGACGGGATTTCGGACTGGATTTCGTACGGGATGTCGTACAGGATTTTGGACGGGATTTTGGACGGGATTTCGGACGGGATTTCGGATGGGATTCGGACTGGATTCGTACAGGATTTCGTACGGGGATGTCGTACAGGATTTGGACGGGATTTTCGGACGAGATTTCGGACGGGGATTTCGGATGAGATTTCGGACTGGATTTCGAACTGGATTTTGTATGGGATTTCGTACGGGATTCGGACTGGATTTCGGACGGGATTTCGGACGGGATTTCATACGGGATTTTGGACGGGATTTCAGACGGGATTTCGGACGGGATTTCGTCTATGGGATTTCGTACGAGATTCGTACGGGATTTCGTACAGGATTTCGGACGGGATTTCGGACGGGATTTCGTACGGGATTCTTATGGGATTTCGTACTGGATTCGTAAGGATTTCGGACTGGATTTCGGACGCGATTTCGGACGGGATTTCGGATGGGATTTCGTACGGGATTTGTACGGGATTTCGTACTGGATTTCGTACGGGATTTCGGACGGGATTCGGACGGGATTTCGGACGGGATTTCGAACGGGATTCGTACGGATGTCGTACAGGATTTTGGACGGGATTTCGGACGGGATTTCGGACGGGATTTCGGATGAGATTTCGGACTGGATTCCGTACAGGATTCCGTACGGGATTTTGGACTGGATTTCGGACGGGATTTCGGACGGGATTTCGTACGGGATTTCGGACGGGATTTCAGACGGGATTTCGGACGGGATTTCGTATGGGATTTCGTACGGGATTTCGTACTGGATTTCGTACGGGATTTCGGACGGGATTTCGGACGGGATTTCGTACGGGATTTCGAACGGGATTTCGGACGGGATTTCGATTTCGGACGGGATTTCGTACGGGATTTCGATTTCGTACAGGTTTTCGAACGGGATTTCGATTTCGTACGGGATTTCGTACGGGATTTCTATTTCGTACGGGATGTCGAACGGGATTTTGTAAGGGATTTCGATTTCGTACAGGATTTCGGACGGGATTTCGATTTCAGACGGGATTTCGTACGGGATTTCGTATGGGATTTCGATTTCCTACGGGATTTCATACGGGATTTCGATTTAGTACGGGATTTTGTAAGGGATTTCTATTTCGTACGGGATTTCTGACGGGATTTCCGACGGGATTTTGATTTCCTACGGGATTTCGTACGGGATTTCGATTTCGTACGGGATTTCGTATGGGATTTTGTATGGGATTTCGTACGGGATTTCGGACTGGATTTCGGACGGGATTTCGGACGGGATTTCGGACGGGATTTCGTATGGGATTTCGGACGGGATTTCAGACGGGATTTCGGACGGGATTTCGTATGGGATTTCGTACGGGATTTCGTACGGGATTTCGTACAGGATTTCGGACGGGATTTCGGACGGGATTTTCGTACGGGATTTCTTACGGGATTTCGTACTGGATTTCGTACGGGATTTCGGACTGGATTTCGGACACGATTTCGGACGGGATTTCGGATGGGATTTCGTACGGGATTTCGTACGGGATTTCGTACGGGATTTCGATTTCGTACGAAATTTCGATTTCGTACGGGATATCGTATGGGATTTCGATTTTGTACAGGATTTCGGACTGGATTTCGTACAGGATTTCGTACGGGATTTCGGAAGGGATTTCGGACTGGTTTTTGGACGGGATTTCGGACGTGATTTAGATTTTGGACGGGATTTAGATTTCGGAAGGGATTTCGTATGGAATTTCGTACGGGATTTCGATTTCGTACGGGATTTCGTACGGGATTGCGTACGGGATTTCGATTTCATACGGGATTTCGATTTCGTACGGGATGTCGTACAGGATTTTGGACGGGATTTCGGACGTGATTTCGGATGGGATTTCGGACTGGATTTCGTACAGGATTTCGTACGGGATGTCGTACAGGATTTTGGACGGGATTTCGAACGGGATTTTGGACGGGATTTCGGATGAGATTTCGGACTGGATTTCGAACTGGATTTTGTATGGGATTTCGTACAGGATTTCGGACTGGATTTTGGACGGGACTTCGGACGGGATTTCGTACGGGATTTCGGACGGGATTTCAGACGGGATTTCGGACGGGATTTCGTATGGGATTTCGTACGGGATTTCGTACGGGATTTCGTACAGGATTTCGGACGGGATTTCGGACGGGATTCGTACTGGATTTCGTACGGGATTTCGGACTGGACTTCGGACGCGATTTCGGACGGGATTTCGGATGGGATTTTGTACGGGATTTCGTACGGGATTTCGTACGGGATTTCGATTTCGTACAAAATTTTGATTTCGTCCGGGACATCGTATGGGATTTCGATTTTGTACAGGATTTCGGACTGGATTTCGTACAGGATTTCGTACGGGATTTCGGAAGGGATTTCGGACTGGTTTTTGGACGGGATTTCGGACGTGATTTAGATTTTGGACGGGATTTAGATTTCGGAAGGGATTTCGTATGGGATTTCGTACGGGATTTCGATTTCGTACGGGATTTCGTACGGATTTCGTACGGGATTTCGATTTCATACGGGATTTCGATTTCGTACGGGATTTCGTACAGGATTTCGTACGGGATGTCGTACGGGATTTCGGACGGGATTTCGGATGGGATTTCGGACTGGATTTCGTACAGGATTTCGTACGGGATTTCGTACAGGATTTTGGACGGGATTTCGGACGGGATTTCGGACTGGATTTCGTACAGGATTTCGTACGGGATGTCGTACAGGATTTTGGAGGGGATTTCGGACGGGATTTCGGACAGGATTTCGGATGAGATTTCGGACTGTATTTCGTACAGGATTTTGTATGGGATTTCGTACGGGATTTTGGACTGGATTTCGGACGGGATTTCGGACGGGATTTCGTACGGGATTTCGGACGGGATTTCAGACGGGATTTCGGACGGGATTTCGTATGGGATTTCGATTTCCTATGTAATTTCGTACGGGATTTCGATTTCGTACGGGATTTTGTAAGGGATTTCTATTTCGTACGGGATTTCTGACGGGATTTCCGACGGGATTTCGATTTCCTACGGGATTTCGTACGGGATTTCGATTTCGTATGGGATTTCGTATGGGATTTTGTATGGGATTTCGTACAGGATTTCGTACGGGATTTCGGACGGGATTTCGGACAGGATTTCAGACGGGATTTCGGACGGGATTTCGGACTGGATTTCGGACGGGATTTCAGACGGGATTTCGTACGGGATTTCAATTTCATACGGGATTTCGATTTCGTACGGGATTTCGTACAGGATTTCGTACGGGATGTCGTACGGGATTTTGGACGGGATTTCGGACGGGACTTCGGACGGGATTTCGGACGGGATTTCGGATGGGATTTCGGACTGGATTTCGTACAGGATTTCGTACGGGATGTCGTACAGGATTTTGGACGGGATTTCGGACGGGATTTCGGACGGGATTTCGGATGAGATTTCGGACTGGATTTCGTACAGGATTTTGTATGGGATTTCGTACGGGATTTCGGACGGGATTTCGGACGGTATTTCGTACGGGATTTCGGACGGGATTTCAGACGGGATTTCGGACGGGATTTCGTATGGGATTTCGTACGGGATTTCGTACGGGATTTCGTACAGGATTTCGGACGGGATTTCGGACAGGATTTCGTACAGGATTTCTTACGGGATTTCGTACTGGATTTCGTACGGGATTTCGGACTGGATTTCGGACGCGATTTCGGACGGGATTTCGGATGTGATTTCGTACGGGATTTCGTACGGGATTTCGTACGGGATTTCGATTTCGTTCGAAATTTCGATTTCGTCCGGGATATCGTACGGGATTTCGATTTTGTACAGGATTTCGGACTGGATTTCGTACAGGATTTCGTACGGGATTTCGGAAGGGATTTCGGACTGGTTTTTGGACGGGATTTCAGACGGGATTTAGATATCGGACGGGATTTAGATTTCAGAAGGGATTTCGTATGCGATTTCGTACGGGATTTCGATTTCATACGGGATTTCGTACGGGATTTCAAACGGGATTTCGATTTCATACGGGATTTCGATTTCGTACGGGATTTCGTACGGGATTACGATTTTGTAGGGGATTTCGGACTGGATTTCATACAGGATTTCGTACGGGATTTCGGAAGGGATTTCGGACTGGTTTTTGGACGGGATTTCGGACGTGATTTAGATTTTGGACGGGATTTAGATTTCGGAAGGGATTTCGTATGGGATTTCGTACGGGATTTCGATTTCGTACGGGATTTCGTACGGGATTTCGTACGGGATTTCGATTTCATACGGGATTTCGATTTCGTACGGGATTTCGTACAGGATTTCGTACGGGATGTCGTACGGGATTTCGGACGGGATTTCGGATGGGATTTCGGACTGGATTTCGTACAGGATTTCGTACGGGATTTCGTACATGATTTCGTACGGGATTTCGTACAGGATTTCGTACGGGATTTCGGACGGGATTTTGGACGGGATTTCGGACGGGATTTCGGACTGGATTTCGTACAGGATTTCGTACGGGATGTCGTACAGGATTCTGGACGGGATTTCGGACGGGATTTCGGACGGGATTTCGGATGAGATTTCGGACTGGATTTCGTACAGGATTTTGTATGGGATTTCGTACGGGATTTTGGACTGGATTTCGGACGGGATTTCGGACGGGATTTCGTACGGGATTTCGGACGGGATTTCAGACGGGATTTCGGACGGGATTTCGTATGGGATTTCGTACGGGATTTCGTACTGGATTTCGTACGGGATTTCGGACGGGATTTCGGACGGGATTTCGGACAGGATTTCGGATGAGATTTCGGACTGGATTTCGTACAGGATTTTGTATGGGATTTCGTACGGGATTTTGGACTGGATTTCGGACGGGATTTCGGACGGGATTTCGTACGGGATTCGGACGGGATTTCAGACGGGATTTCAGACGGGATTTCGTATGGGATTTCGATTTCCTATGGAATTTCGTACGGGATTTCGATTTCGTACGGGATTTTGTAAGGGATTTCTATTTCGTACGGGATTTCTGACGGGATTTCCGACGGGATTTCGATTTCCTACGGGATTTCGTACGGGATTTTGATTTCGAACGGGATTTCGTATGGGATTTTGTATGGGATTTCGTACAGGATTTCGTACGGGATTTCGGACGGGATTTCGGACAGGATTTCAGACGGGATTTCGGACGGGATTTCGGACTGGATTTCGGACGGGATTTCAGATGGGATTTCGTACGGGATTTCAATTTCATACGGGATTTCGATTTAGTACGGGATTTCGTACAGGATTTTGTACGGGATGTCGTACGGGATTTTGGATGGGATTTCGGACGGGATTTCGGACGGGATTTCGGACGGGATTTCGGATGGGATTTCGGACTGGATTTCGTACAGGATTTCGTACGGGATGTCGTACAGGATTTTGAACGGGATTTCGGACGGGATTTCGGACGAGATTTCGGATGAGATTTCGGACTGGATTTCGTACAGGATTTTGTATGGGATTTCGTACGGGATTTCGGACTGGATTTCGGACGGGATTTCGTTCGGGATGTCGTACAGGATTTTGGACGGGATTTCGGACGGGATTTCGGACGGGATTTCGGACAGGATTTCGGATGAGATTTCGGACTGGATTTCGTACAGGATTTTGTATGGGATTTCGTACGGGATTTTGGACTGGATTTCGGACGGGATTTCGGACGGGATTTCGTATGGGATTTCGATTTCCTATGGAATTTCGTACGGGATTTCGATTTCGTACGGGATTTTGTAAGGGATTTCTATTTCGTACGGGATTTCTGACGGGATTTCCGACGGGATTTCGATTTCCTACGGGATTTCGTACGGGATTTTGATTTCGAACGGGATTTCGTATGGGATTTTGTATGGGATTTCGTACAGGATTTCGTACGGGATTTCGGACGGGATTTCGGACAGGATTTCAGACGGGATTTCGGACGGGATTTCGGACTGGATTTCGGACGGGATTTCAGATGGGATTTCGTACGGGATTTCAATTTCATACGGGATTTCGATTTAGTACGGGATTTCGTACAGGATTTTGTACGGGATGTCGTACGGGATTTTGGATGGGATTTCGGACGGGATTTCGGACGGGATTTCGGACGGGATTTCGGATGGGATTTCGGACTGGATTTCGTACAGGATTTCGTACGGGATGTCGTACAGGATTTTGAACGGGATTTCGGACGGGATTTCGGACGAGATTTCGGATGAGATTTCGGACTGGATTTCGTACAGGATTTTGTATGGGATTTCGTACGGGATTTCGGACTGGATTTCGGACGGGATTTCGTACGGGATTTCGGACGGGATTTCAGACGGGATTTCGGACGGGATTTCGTATGGGATTTCGTACGGGATTTCGTACGGGATTTCGTACAGGATTTGGACGGGATTTCGGACAGGATTTCGTACGGGATTTCTTACGGGATTTCGTACTGGATTTCGTACGGGATTTCGGACTGGATTTCGGATGGGATTTCGGACTGGATTTCGTACAGGATTTCGTACGGGATGTCGTACAGGATTTTGAACGGGATTTCGGACGGGATTTCGTACGGGATTTCGATTTCGTACGAAATTTCGATTTCGTCCGGGATATCGTACGGGATTTCGATTTTGTACAGGATTTCGGACTGGATTTCGTACAGGATTTCGTACGGGATTTCGGAAGGGATTTCGGACTGGTTTTTGGACGGGATTTCGGACGGGATTTAGATATCGGACGGGATTTAGATTTCAGAAGGGATTTCGTATGCGATTTCGTACGGGATTTCGATTTCATACGGGATTTCGTACGGGATTTCAAACGGGATTTCGATTTCATACGGGATTTCGATTTCGTACGGGATTTCGTACGGGATTACGATTTTGTAGGGGATTTCGGACTGGATTTCATACAGGATTTCGTACGGGATTTCGGAAGGGATTTCGGACTGGTTTTTGGACGGGATTTCGGACGTGATTTAGATTTTGGACGGGATTTAGATTTCGGAAGGGATTTCGTATGGGATTTCGTACGGGATTTCGATTTCGTACGGGATTTCGTACGGGATTTCGTACGGGATGTCGTACGGGATTTTGGACGAGATTTCGGACGGGATTTCGGACGGGATTTCGGATGGGATTTCGGACTGGATTTCGTACAGGATTTCGTACGGGATTTCGTACAGGATTTTGGACGGGATTTCGGACGGGATTTCGGACTGGATTTCGTACAGGATTTCGTACGGGATGTCGTACAGGATTTTGGACGGGATTTCGGACGGGATTTCGGACGGGATTTCGTATGGGATTTCGATTTCCTATGGAATTTCGTACGGGATTTCGATTTCGTACGGGATTTTGTAAGGGATTTCTATTTCGTACGGGATTTATGACGGGATTTCCGACGGGATTTCGATTTCCTACGGGATTTCGTACGGGATTTCGATTTCGAACGGGATTTCGTATGGGATTTTGTATGGGATTTCGTACAGGATTTCGTACGGGATTTCGGACGGGATTTCGGACAGGATTTCAGACGGGATTTCGGACGGGATTTCGGACTGGATTTCAGACGGGATTTCAGACGGGATTTCGTACGGGATTTCAATTTCATACGGGATTTCGATTTAGTATGGGATTTCGTACAGGATTTCGTACGGGATGTCGTACGGGATTTTGGATGGGATTTCGGACGGGATTTCGGACGGGATTTCGGACGGGATTTCGGATGGGATTTCGGACTGGATTTCGTACAGGATTTCGTACGGGATGTCGTACAGGATTTTGAACGGGATTTCGGACGGGATTTCGGACGGGATTTCGGATGAGATTTCGGACTGGATTTCGTACAGGATTTTGTATGGGATTTCGTACGGGATTTCGGACTGGATTTCGGACGGGATTTCGTACGGGATTTCGGACGGGATTTCAGACGGGATTTCGGACGGGATTTCGTATGGGATTTCGTACGGGATTTCGTACGGGATTTTGTACAGGATTTCGGACGGGATTTCGGACAGGATTTCGTATGGGATTTCTTACGGGATTTCGTACTGGATTTCGTACGGGATTTCGGACTGGATTTCGGACGCGATTTCGGACGGGATTTCGGATGGGATTTCGTACGGGATTTCGTACGGGATTTCGTACGGGATTTCGATTTCGTACGAAATTTCGATTTTGTCCGGGATATCGTACGGGATTTCGATTTTGTACAGGATTTCGGACTGGATTTCGTACAGGATTTCGTACGGGATTTCGGAAGGGATTTCGGACTGGTTTTTGGACGGGATTTCGGACGGGATTTAGATATCGGACGGGATTTAGATTTCAGAAGGGATTTCGTATGCGATTTCGTACGGGATTTCGATTTCATACGGGATTTCGTACGGGATTTCAAACGGGATTTCGATTTCATACGGGATTTCGATTTCGTACGGGATTTCGTACGGGATTACGATTTTGTAGGGGATTTCGGACTGGATTTCATACAGGATTTCGTACGGGATTTCGGAAGGGATTTCGGACTGGTTTTTGGACGGGATTTCGGACGTGATTTCGTATGGGATTTCGATTTCCTACGGGATTTCGTACGGGATTTCGATTTAGTACGGGGTTTTGATAAGGCATTTCTATTTCGTACGGGATTTCTGACGGGATTTCCGACGGGATTTTGATTTCCTACGGGATTTCGTACGGGATTTCGATTTCGTACAGGATTCGGACTGGATTTCGTACAGGATTTCGTACGGGATTTCGGAAGGGATTTCGGACTGGTTTTTGGACGGGATTTCGGACGTGATTTAGATTTTGGACGGGATTTAGATTTCGGAAGGGATTTCGTATGGGATTTCGTACGGGATTTCGATTCGTACGGGATTTCGTACGGGATTTCGTACGGGATTTCGATTTCATACGGGATTTCGATTTCGTACGGGATTTCGTACAGGATTTCGTACGGGATGTCGTACGGGATTTCGGACGGGATTTCGGATGGGATTTCGGACTGGATTTCGTACAGGATTTCGTACGGGATTTCGTACAGGATTTTGGACGGGATTTCGGACGGGATTTCGGACTGGATTTCGTACAGGATTTCGTACGGGATGTCGTACAGGATTTTGGACGGGATTTCGGACGGGATTTCGGACGGGATTTCGGATGAGATTTCGGACTGGATTTCGTACAGGATTTTGTATGGGATTTCGTACGGGATTTTGGACTGGATTCGGACGGGATTTCGGACGGGATTTCGTACGGGATTTCGGACGGGATTTCAGACGGGATTTCGGACGGGATTTCGTATGGGATTTCGTACGGGATTTCGTACTGGATTTCGTATGGGATTTCGTACGGGATTTTGAACTGGATTTCGGACGGGATTTCGGACGGGATTCGTACGGGATGTCGGACGGGATTTCAGACGGGATTTCGGACGGATTTCATATGGGATTTCGTACGGGATTTCGTACTGGATTTCGTACGGGATTTCGGACGGGATTTTGGACGGGATTTCGGACGGGATTTCGAACGGGATTTCGGACGGGATTTCGATTTCGGACGGGATTTCGTACGGGATTTCGATTTCGTACGGGACTTCGTACGGGATTTCTATTTCGTACGGGATTTTGAACGGATTTCGATTTCATACGGGATTTTCGTACGGGATTTCTATTCGTACGGGATGTCGAACGGGATTTTGTAAGGGATTTCGATTTCGTACAGGATTTCGGACGGGGATTCGATTTCAGACGGGATTTCGTACGGGATTTCGTATGGGATTTCGATTTCCTACGGGATTTCGTACGGGATTTCGATTTAGTACGGGATTTTGTAGGGATTTCTATTTCGTACGGGATTTCTGACGGGATTTCCGACGGATTTTGATTTCCTACGGGATTTCGTACGGGATTTCGATTTCGTACGGGATTTCGTATGGGATTTTGTATGGGATTTCGTACAGGATTTCGTACGGGATTTCGGACGGGATTTCGGACAGGATTTCAGACGGGATTTCGGACGGGAATTCAATTTCATACGGGATTTCGATTTCGTACGGGATTTCGTACAGGATTTCGTACGGGATGTCGTACGGATTTTGGACGGGATTTCGGACGGGATTTCGGATGGGATTTCGGATGGGATTTCGGACTGGATTTCGTACAGGATTTCGTACGGGATGTCGTACAGGATTTTGGACGGGATTTCGGACGGGATTTCGGACGGGATTTCGGATGAGATTTCGGACTGGATTTCGAACTGGATTTTGTATGGGATTTCGTACCGGATTTCGGACTGGATTTCGGACGGGATTTCGGACGGGATTTCGTATGGGATTTCGGACGGGATTTCAGACGGGATTTCGGACGGGATTTCGTATGGGATTTCGTACGGGATTTCGTACGGGATTTCGTACAGGATTTCGGACGGGATTTCGGACGGGATTTCGTACGGGATTTCTTACGGGATTTCGTACTGGATTTCGTACGAGATTTCGGACTGGATTTCGACGCGATTTCGGACGGGATTTCGGATGGGATTTCGTACGGGATTTCGTACGGGATTTCGTACGGGATTTCGATTTCGTACGAAATTTCGATTTCGTCCGGGATATCGTATGGGATTTCGATTTTGTTCAGGATTTCGGACTGGATTTCGTACAGGATTTCGTACGGGATTTCGGAAGGGATTTCGGACTGGTTTTTGGACGGGATTTCGGACGTGATTTAGATTTTGGACGGGATTTAGATTTCGGAAGGGATTTCGTACAGGATTTTGTATGGGATTTCGTACGGGATTTTGACTGGATTTCGGACGGGATTTCGGACGGGATTCGTACGGGATTTCGGACGGGATTTCAGACGGGATTTCGGACCGGATTTCGTATGGGATTTCGTACGGGATTTAGTACTGGATTTCGTACGGGATTTCGGACGGGATTTCGGACGGGATTTCGGACGGGATTTCGAACGGGATTTCGTACGGGATGTCGTACAGGATTTTGGACGAGATTTCGGACGGGATTTCGGACGGGATTTCGGATGAGATTTCGGACTGGATTTCGTACAGGATTTCGTATGGGATTTCGAACGGGATTTAGTACTGGATTTCGTACGGGATTTCGGACGGAATTTCGGACGGGATTTCGGACGGGATTTCGAACGGGATTTCGTACGGGATGTCGTACAGGATTTGGACTGGATTTCGGACGGGATTTCGGACGGGATTTCGTACGGGATTTCGGACGGGATTCAGACGGGATTTCGGACGGGATTTCGTATGGGATTTGTACGGGATTTCGTACTGGATTTCGTACGGGATTTCGGACGGGATTTCGGACGGGATTTTGGACGGGATTTCGAGGATCGGGGGGGGATTTCGGACGGGATTCGACGGATTTCGATTCGAACGGGATTTCGGACGGGATTTCGATTTCGGATGGGATTTTCTACGGGATTTCGTACGGGATTTCGTACGGGATTTCGATTTCGTACGAAATTTCGATTTCGTCCGGGATATCGTATGGGATTTCGATTTTGTTCAGGATTTCGGACTGGATTTCGTACAGGATTTCGTACGGGATGTCGGAAGGGATTTCGGACTGTTTTTGGACGGGATTTCGGACGTGATTAGATTTTGGACGGGATTTAGATTTCGGAAGGGATTTCGTACAGGATTTTGTATGGGATTTCGTACGGGATTTTGGACTGGATTTCTGACGGGATTTCGGACGGGATTTCGTACGGGATTTCGGACGGGATTTCAGACGGGATTTCGGACGGGATTTCGTATGGGATTTCGTACGGGATTTAGTACTGGATTTCGTACGGGATTTCGGACGGGATTTCGGACGGGATTTTGGACGGGATTTCGAACGGGATTTCGTACGGGATGTCGTACAGGATTTTGGACGAGATTTCGGACGGGATTTCGGACGGGATTTCGGATGAGATTTCGGACTGGATTTCGTACAGGATTTCGTATGGGATTTCGTACGGGATTTAGTACTGGATTTCGTACGGGATTTCGGACGGGATTTCGGACGGGATTTCGGACGGGATTTAGAACGGGATTTCGTACGGGATGTCGTACAGGATTTTGGACTGGATTTCGGACGGGATTTCGGACGGATTTCGTACGGGATTTCGGACGGGATTTCAGACGGGATTTCGGACGGGATTTCGTATGGGATTTCGTACGGGATTTCGTACTGGATTCGTACGGGATTTCGGACGGGATTTCAGACGGGATTTCGGACGGGATTTCGTATGGGATTTCGTACGGGATTTAGTACTGGATTTCGTACGGGATTTCGGACGGGATTTCGGACGGGATTTCGGACGGGATTTCGTATGGGATTTCGTACGGGATTTAGTACTGGATTTCGTACGGGATTTCGGACGGGATTTCGGACGGGATTTCGGATGAGATTTCGGACTGGATTTCGTACAGGATTTCGTATGGGATTTCGTACGGGATTTAGTACTGGATTTCGTACGGGATTTCGGACGGGATTTCGGACGGGATTTCGGACGGGATTTCGAACGGGATTTCGTACGGGATGTCGTACAGGATTTTGGACTGGATTTCGGACGGGATTTCGGACGGGATTTCGTACGGGATTTCGGACGGGATTTCAGACGGGATTTCGGACGGGATTTCGTATGGGATTTCGTACGGGATTTCGTACTGGATTTCGTACGGGATTTCGGATGGGATTTCGGACGGGATTTCGGACGGGATTTCGAACGGGATTTCGGACGGGATTTCGATTTCGGACGGGATTTCGTACGGGATTTCGATTTCGTACAGGATTTCGAACGGGATTTCGATTTCGTACGGGATTTCTATTTCGTACGGAATGTCGAACGGGATTTTGTAAGGGATTTCGATTTCGTACAGGATTTTGGACGGGATTTCGATTTCAGACGGGATTTCGTTCGGGATTTCGGATGAGATTTCGGACTGGATTTCGTACAGGATTTCGTATGGGATTTCGTACGGGTTTAGTACTGGATTTCGTAGGGATTTCGGACGGGATTTCGGACGGGATTTCGGACGGGATTTGAACGGGATTTCGTACGGGATGTCGTACAGGATTTTGGACTGGATTTCGGACGGGATTTTGGACGGGATTTCGTACGGGATTTCGGACGGGATTTCAGACGGGATTTCGGACGGGATTTCGTATGGGATTTCGTACGGGATTTCGTACTGGATTTCGTACGGGATTTCGGACGGGATTTCAGACGGGATTTCGGACGGGATTCGTATGGGATTTCGTACGGGATTTAGTACTGGATTTCGTACGGGATTTCGGACGGGATTTCGGACGGGATTTCGGACGGGATTTCGTATGGGATTTCGTACGGGATTTAGTACTGGATTTCGTACGGGATTTCGGAGGGATTTCGGACGGGATTTCGGATGAGATTTCGGACTGGATTTCGTACAGGATTTCGTATGGGATTTCGTACGGGATTTAGTACTGGATTTCGTACGGGATTTCGGACGGGATTTCAGACGGGATTTCGGACGGGATTTCGAACGGGATTTCGTACGGGATGTCGTACAGGATTTTGGACTGGATTTCGGACGGGATTTCGGACGGGATTTCGTACGGGATTTGGACGGGATTTCAGACGGGATTTCGGACGGGATTTCGTATGGGATTTCGTACGGGATTTCGTACTGGATTTCGTACGGGATTTCGGACGGGATTTCGGACGGGATTTCGGACGGGATTTCGAACGGGATTTCGGACGGGATTTCGATTTCAGACGGGATTTCGTTCGGGATTTCGGATGAGATTTCGGACTGGATTTCGTACAGGATTTCGTATGGGATTTCGTACGGGATTTAGTACTGGATTTCGTACGGGATTTCGGACGGGATTTCGGACGGGATTTCGGACGGGATTTCGAACGGGATTTCGTACGGGATGTCGTACAGGATTTTGGACTGGATTTCGGACGGGATTTTGGACGGGATTTCGTACGGGATTCGGACGGGATTTCAGACGGGATTTCGGACGGGATTTCGTATGGGATTTCGTACGGGATTTCGTACTGGATTTCGTACGGGATTTCGGACGGGATTTCAGACGGGATTTCGGACGGGATTTCGTATGGGATTTCGTACGGGATTTAGTACTGGATTTCGTACGGGATTTCGGACGGGATTTCGGACGGGATTTCGGACGGGATTTCGTATGGGATTTCGTACGGGATTTAGTACTGGATTTCGTACGGGATTTCGGACGGGATTTCGGACGGGATTTCGGATGAGATTTCGGACTGGATTTCGTACAGGATTTCGTATGGGATTTCGTACGGGATTTAGTACTGGATTTCGTACGGGATTTCGGACGGGATTTCAGACGGATTTCGGACGGGATTTCGAACGGGATTTCGTACGGGATGTCGTACAGGATTTTGGACTGGATTTCGGACGGGATTTCGGACGGGATTTCGTACGGGATTTCGGACGGGATTTCAGACGGGATTTCGGATGGGATTTCGTATGGGATTTCGTACGGGATTTCGTACTGGATTTCGTACGGGATTTCGGACGGGATTTCGGACGGGATTTCGACGGGATTTCGAACGGGATTTCGGACGGGATTTCGATTTCGGACGGGATTTCGTACGGGATTTCGATTTCGTACAGGATTTCGAACGGGATTTCGATTTCGTACGGGATTCTATTTGTACGGAATGTCGAACGGGATTTTGTAAGGGATTTCGATTTCGTACAGGATTTTGGACGGGATTTCGATTTCAGACGGGATTTCGTTCGGGATTTCGTATGGGATTTCGACTTCCTACGGGATTCGTACGGGATTTCGATTTAGTACGGGATTTTGTAGGGATTTCTATTTCGTACGGATTTCTGACGGGATTTCCGACGGGATTTTGATTTCCTACGGGATTTCGTACGGGATTTCGATTTCGTACGGGATTTCGTATGGGATTTTGTATGGGATTCGTACAGGATTTCGTACGGGATTTCGGACGGGATTCGGACAGGATTTCAGACGGGATTTCGGACGGGATTTTGGACGGGATTTCGGACGGGATTTCGGACGGGATTTCGTACGGGATTTCGTACGGGATTTCGTACGGGATTTCGATTTCGTATGAAATTTCGATTTCGTCGGGATATCGTATGGGATTCGATTTTGTACAGGATTTCGGACTGGATTTCGTACAGGATTTCGTACGGGATTTCGGAAGGGATTCGGACTGGTTTTTGGACGGGATTTCGGACGTGATTTAGATTTTGGACGGGATTTAGATTTCGGAAGGGATTTCGTATGGGATTTCGTACGGGATTTCGATTTCGTACGGGATTCGTACGGGATTTCGTACGGGATTTCGATTTCATACAGGATTTCGATTTCGTACGGGATTTCGTACAGGATTTCGTACGGGATGTCGTACGGGATTTCGGACGGGATTTCGGATGGGATTTCGGACTGGATTTCGTACAGGATTTCGTATGGGATTTCGTACGGGATTTAGTACTGGATTTCGTACGGGATTTCGGACGGGATTTCGGACGGGATTTCGGACGGGATTTCGAACGGGATTTCGTACGGGATGTCGTACAGGATTTTGGACTGGATTTCGGACGGGATTTCGGACGGGATTTCGTACGGGATTTCGGACGGGATTTCAGACGGGATTTCGGACGGGATTTCGTATGGGATTTCGTACGGGATTTCGTACTGGATTTCGTACGGGATTCGGATGGGATTTCGGACGGGATTTCGGACGGGATTTCGAACGGGATTTCGGACGGGATTTCGATTTCGTACAGGATTTTGGACGGGATTTCGATTTCAGACGGGATTTCGTTCGGGATTTCGGATGAGATTTCGGACTGGATTCGTACAGGATTTCGTATGGGATTTCGTAGGGATTTAGTACTGGATTTCGTGGATTTCGGACGGGATTTCGGACGGGATTTCGGACGGGATTCTAACGGGATTTCGTACGGGATGTCGTACAGGATTTGGACTGGATTTCGGACGGGATTTTGGACGGGATTTCGTACGTCGGACGGGATTTCAGACGGGATTTCGGACGGGATTTCGTATGGGATTTCGTACGGGATTTCGTACTG
This sequence comes from Lethenteron reissneri, assembly GCF_015708825.2. Classification (NCBI taxonomy): domain Eukaryota; kingdom Metazoa; phylum Chordata; class Hyperoartia; order Petromyzontiformes; family Petromyzontidae; genus Lethenteron; species Lethenteron reissneri. The sequence goes on from NW_026891563.1 coordinate 18,724, forward strand.
GATTTCGTACGGGATTTCGGACGGGATTTCAGACGGGATTTCGGACGGGATTTCGTATGGGATTTCGTACGGGATTTAGTACTGGATTTCGTACGGGATTTCGTACGGGATTCGGACGGGATTTCGGACGGGATTTCGTATGGGATTTCGTACGGGATTTAGTACTGGATTTCGTACGGGATTTCGGACGGGATTCGGACGGGATTCGGATGAGATTTCGGACTGGATTTCGTACGGGATTTCGTATGGGATTTCGTACGGGATTTAGTACTGGATTTCGTACGGGATTTCGGACGGGATTTCAGACGGGATTTCGGACGGGATTTCGAACGGGATTTCGTACGGGATGTCGTACAGGATTTTGGACTGGATTTCGGACGGGATTTCGGACGGGATTTCGTACGGGATTTCGGACGGGATTTCAGACGGGATTTCGGACGGGATTTCGTATGGGATTTCGTACGGGATTTCGTACTGGATTTCGTACGGGATTCGGACGGGATTTCGGACGGGATTTCGGACGGGATTTCGAACGGGATTTCGGACGGGATTTCGATTTCGGACGGGATTTCGTACGGGATTTCGATTTCGTACAGGATTTCGAACGGGATTTCGATTTCGTACGGGATTCTATTTTGTACGGAATGTCGAACGGGATTTGTAAGGGATTTCGATTTCGTACAGGATTTTGGACGGGATTTCGATTCAGACGGGATTTCGTTCGGGATTTCGTATGGGATTTCGATTTCTACGGGATTTCGTACGGATTTCGATTTAGTACGGGATTTTGTAGGGATTTCTATTCGTACGGGATTTCTGAGGGATTTCCGACGGGATTTGATTTCCTATGGGATTTCGTACGGGATTTCGATTTCGTACGGGATTTCGTATGGGATTTTGGGGATTTCGTACAGGATTTCGTACGGGATTTCGGACGGGATTTCGGACAGGATTTCAGACGGGATTTCGGACGGGATTTGGACGGGATTCGGACGGGATTTCGGACGGGATTCGTACGGGATTTCGTACGGGATTTCGATTTCGTATGAAATTTCGATTCGTCCGGGATATCGTATGGGATTTCGATTTTGTACAGGATTTCGACGGATTCGTACAGGATTTACGGGATTCGGAAGGGATTCGGACTGGTTTTGGAAGGGATTTCGGACGTGATTTAGATTTTGGACGGGATTAGATTTCGGAAGGGATTCGTATGGGATTTCGTACGGGATTTCGATTTCGTACGGGATTTCGTACGGGATTTCGTACGGGATTTCGATTTCATACAGGATTTCGATTTCGTACGGGATTTCGTACAGGATTTCGTACGGGATGTCGTACGGGATTTCGGACGGGATTTCGGATGGGATTTCGGACTGGATTTCGTACAGGATTTCGTACGGGATTTCGTACAGGATTTTGGACGGGATTTCGGACGGGATTTCGGACTGGATTCGTACAGGATTCGTACGGGATGTCGTACAGGATTTTCGACGGGATTTCAGACGGGATTTCGGACGGGATTTCGGACGGGATTCGGACGGGATTTCGTACGGGATTTCGAACGGGATTTCGGACGGGTCGATTTCGGACGGGATTTCGTACGGGATTTCGATTCGTCAGGTTTTCGAACGGGATTTCGATTTCGTACGGGATTTCGTACGGGATTTCTATTCGTACGGGATGTCGAACGGGATTTGTAAGGAATTTCGATTTCGTACAGGATTTCGGACGGGATTCGATTTCAGACGGGATTTCGTACGGGATTTCATATGGGATTTCGATTTCATACGGGATTTCGTACGGGATTTCGATTAGTACGGGATTTTGTAAGGGATTTCTATTCGTACGGGATTTCTGACGGGATTTCCGACGGGATTTTGATTCTTACGGGATTTCGTACGGGATTTCGATTTCGTACGGGATTTCGTATGGGATTTTGTATGGGATTTGTACAGGATTCGTAGGGATTTCGGACGGGATTTCGGACAGGATTCAGAGGGATTCGGACGGGATTTCGGACGGGATTTCGGACGGGATTTCGGACGGGATTTCGGACGGGATTTCGTACGGGATTTCGTACGGGATTTCGTACGGGATTTCGATTTCGTACGAAATTTCGATTTCGTCGGGATATCGTATGGGATTTCGATTTTGTACAGGATTTCGGACTGGATTCGTACAGGATTCGTACGGATTTCGGAAGGGATTTCGGACTGGTTTTGGCCGGGATTTCGGACGTGATTTAGATTTTGGACGGGATTTAGATTTCGGAAGGATTTCGTATGGGATTCGTACGGGATTCGTTTCGTACGGGATTTCGTACGGGATTCGTACGGGATTTCGATTT
>NW_026891564.1:0-13164 GCF_015708825.2 Lethenteron reissneri
CGCTGGTGCCGCACGCGCTGGCACAGCTGGCGCTGGTGGTGATGGTGATGGTGGTGATGGTGGTGATGATGATGGTGATGGCGTGTCTCTGTGTCTCTGTCTGTGTGCAGGTGTTGATGACGATGCAGGTGGTGTGAGTCACCCAGCCTGGCTGGGCCTGACGCTGCTGTTTGCGCTGGTGCCGCACGCGCTGGCACAGCTGGCGCTGGCGCACGCCCACAGAGACCTGGGCAGAGACCGTCCACTCATGCTCATGCTGCACGCTCTGCAGCTGGGGGGGGTCACAAGGTCAGTGGGGGGTCACAAGGTCACGTGGGGGGGTCACAAGGTCACGTGGGAGGGTCACAAGGTCAGGGGGGTCACAAGGTCAGGGGGGTCACAAGGTCAGGGGGGTCACAAGGTCAGGGGGGGGAGGGAGGGGCAGAGACCGTCCACTCATGCTCATGCTGCACGCACTGCAGCTGGGGGGGGTCACAAGGTCAGCGGGGGGTCACAAGGTCACGTGGGGGGGTCACAAGGTCAGGGGGGGTCACAAGGTCAGGGGGGGAGGGGGGTGGATGGGGGGTGGGGGGGGGTGGGGGGGGGAGAGGTTAGGGGGTGTCTGTGTGTGTGTGTATATGTGTGTGTGTAACTGTGTGTGTAACTGTGTGTGTGTGTAACTGTGTGTGTGTATGTAACTGTGTGTGTGTGTGTAACTGTGTGTGTGTGTGTCACTGTGTGTGTGTCACTGTGTGTGTGTCACTGTGTGTCTGTGTGTGTAATCACTGTGTGTGTTCACTGTGTGTGTGTCACTGTGTGTCACTGTGTGTGTCACTGTGTGTGTGTGTCACTGTGTGTGTCACTGTGTTGTGTGTCACTGTGTGTGTGTGTCACTGTGTGTGTGTGTGTGTGTGGTCACGTGTTGTTGGTCCACTGTGTGTGTGTGTCACTGTGTGTGTGTGTCACTGTGTGTCACTGTGTGTGTGTCACTGTGTGTGTCACTGTGTGTGTGTGTCACTGTGTTGTGTGTCACTGTGTGTGTGTGTGTGTCACTGTGTGTCACTGTGTGTCACTGTGTGTGTCACTGTGTGTGTGTGTCACTGTGTGTGTGTGTCACTGTGTGTGTGTGTCACTGTGTGTGTGTGTCACTGTGTGTCACTTTGTGTGTGTCACTGTGTGTGTCACTGTGTGTGTGTGTCACTGTGTGTGTGTGTCACTGTGTGTGTGTGTGTGTCCACTGTGTGTCACTGTGTGTCACTGTGTGTGTCACTGTTGTGTGTGGTCACTGTGTGTGTGTGTCACTGTGTGTGTGTGTCACTGTGTGTGTGTGTCACTGTGTGTCACTGTGTGTGTGTCACACTGTGTGTGTCACTGTGTGGTGTGTCACTGTGTGTCACTGTGTGTGTCACTGTGTTGTGTGTCACTGTGTGTCACTGTGTGTCACTGTGTGTGTCACTGTGTGTGTGTCACTGTGTGTCACTGTGTGTGGTCACTGTGTGTGTGTGTCACTGTGTGTGGTGTCACTGTGTGTCACTGTGTGTGTCACACTGTGTGTGTCACTGTGTGTGTGTCACTGTGTGTCACTGTGTGTGTGTCACTGTGTGTGTGTGTGTGTCACTGTGTGTGTGTGTGTGTCACTGTGTGTGTCACTGTGTGTGGTGTGTCACTGTGTGTGTCACTGTGTGTGTGTGTCACTGTGTGTGGTCACTGTGTGTCACTGTGTGTCACTGTGTGTTGTCACACTGTGTGTCACTGTGTGTGTGTGTGTGTCACGTGTGTGTGTCACTGTGTGTGTGTGTGTCACTGTGTGTGTGTGTGTGTCACTGTGTGTGTCACTGTTGTGTGTGTGTGTGTCACTGTGTGTGTCACTGTGTGTGTCACTGTGTGTGTCACTGTGTTGTTGTGTCACTGTGTGTGTGTGTCACTGTGTGTGTGTCACTGTGTGTTGTCACTGTGGTGTTGTCACTGTGTGTGTGTGTGTGTCACTGTGTGTGTGTGTCACTGTGTGTGTGTCACTGTGTGTGTCACTGTGTGTGTCACTGTGTGTGTGTGTGTGTCACTGGTGTGTGTGTCACTGTGTGTGTGTCACTGTGTGTGTGTCACTGTGTGTGTCACTGTGTGTGTCACTGTGTGTGTGTGTGTGTCACTGTGTGTGTGTCACTGTGTGTGTGTGTCACTGTGTGTGTGTGTGTGTCACTGGTGTGTGTGTGTGTCCACTGTGTGTCACTGTTTGTGTGTGGTGTCACTGTGTGTGTGTCACTGTGTGTGTGTGTGTCACTGTGTGTGTGTGTGTCACTGTGTGTGTGTCACTGTGTGTGTGTGTCACACTGTGTGTGTGTCACTGTGTGTGTGTGTCACTGTGTGTGTGTGTCACTGTGTGTGTGTCACTGTGTGTGTGTGTCACTGTGTGTGTGTGTGTGTCACTGTGTGTGTCACTGTGTGTGTGTGTGTCACTGTGTGTGTCACTGTGTGTGTGTGTCACTGTGTGTGTCACTGTGTGTGTGTGTCACTGTGTAGAGCGGTAGAAGCGGTGTGGACCTACCGTGCGCTGGGCCGTGTTGAGGAGCCGTACTGCAGCCTGGTGCGCAAGATTCGTGTGTCACGTGACGGCAAGCAGCACCACGTGATACGCGAGGTGACACACTCACTCACTTACTCAGTTACTCACTCACTTACTCACACACTCATACACTCACTCACTCATTCACTCAGTAACTCACTCACTCATACACTCACACAATTACTCACTCACACACTCACTTCACTCACACACTCACACACACACTCACTCACACACTCACACACTCACTCATACACTCACTCACTCATTCACTCACTCACTCACTCACACACTCACACACTCACTCACTCATACACTCACTCACACACACACTCACTTGCACACTCACACACTCACTTACTCACTCATACACTCACTCACTCACACACTCACTCACTCACACACTCACACACTCACCCACTCACTCACTCACACACTCACTCACACACTCACTCACTCACACACTCACTCACTCACACACTCACTCATACACTCACTCACTCACACACTCACTCACTCACACACTCACACACTCACCCACTCACTCACTCACACACTCACTCACTCACACACTCACTCACTCACACACTCACTCACTCACTCACACACTCACTCACTCACACACTCGCTCACACACTCGCTCACACACTCACACACTCACACACTCACACACACACTCACTCACACACTCACTCAGTCACTCACTCACTCACACACTCACACACTCACTCACTCACTCACACACTCACTCACACACTCACTCACACACTCACACACACACTCACACACTCACTCACTCACTCACACACTCACTCACTCACACACTCACTCACACACTCACACACTCACTCACTCACACACTCACTCACTCACTCACACACTCACTCACACACTCACACACTCACTCACTCACTCACACACTCACTCACTCACACACTCACTCACACCTCACACACTCACTCACTCACTCACACACTCACTCACTCATACACTCACACACTCACTCACACACTCACTCACTCACTCACACACTCACTCACACACTCACACACTCAGTCACACACTCACACACTCACACACTCACTCACCCACTCACTCACTCACTCACACACTCACTCACACACTCACACACTCATACACTCACTCACACACTCACTCACTCACTCACACACTCATACACTCACTCACACACTCACTCACTCACTCACACACCCACACACTCACACACTCACACACTCACTCACTCACACACTCATACACACACTCACACACTCACTCACTCACTCACACACCACTCACTCACACACGCATACACTCCCTTCTAGACTCACTCACACACACACTCACACACTCACCACTCACACACTCACACACTCACTCATTCACTCATTCACACACACACTCACACACTCACACACTCACTCACTCACACACTCACTCACACACACACTCACTCACTCACACACCCACTCACTCACACACTCACACACTCACTCACTCACACACACACTCACACACTCACTCACTCACCAACTCACACACGCACTCATTCACTCATTCACACACACACTCACACACTCACACACTCACTCACTCACACACTCACTCACACACACACTCACTCACTCACTCACACACTCACTCACTCACACACTCACACACTCACTCACTCACTCACACACTCACTCACACACTCACTCACTCACACACTCACTCACTCACACACTCACACACTCACCCACTCACTCACTCACACACTCACTCACTCACACACTCACTCACTCACACACTCACTCACTCACTCACACACTCACTCACTCACACACTCACACACTCGCTCACACACTCACACACTCACACACTCACACACACACTCACTCACACACTCACTCAGTAACTCACTCACTCACACACTCACACACTCACTCACTCCACTCACACACTCACACACTCACTCACACACTCACTCACACACTCACACACTCACTCACTCACTCACACACTCACACACTCACTCACTCACTCACACACTCACTCACTCATACACTCACACACTCACTCACACTCACTCACTCACTCACACACTCACTCACACACTCACACACTCATACACACACTCACACACTCACACACACACTCACACACTCACTCACTCACTCACACACTCACTCACACACTCACTCACTCACACACTCACTCACACACTCACACACTCACTCACTCACACACTCACTCACTCACTCACACACTCACTCACACACTCACACACTCACTCACTCACACACTCACTCACTCACTCACACACTCACTCACTCACACACTCACTCACACACTCACACACTCACTCACTCACTCACACACTCACTCACTCATACACTCACACACTCACTCACACACTCACTCACTCACTCACACACTCACTCACACACTCCCACTCAGTCACACACTCACACACTCACACACTCACTCACCCACTCACTCACTCACTCACTCACACACTCACTCACACACTCACACACTCATACACACACTCACACACTCACTCACTCACTCACACACTCATACACACACTCACACACTCACTCACTCACACACCCACACACTCACACACTCACACACTCACTCACTCACACACTCATACACACACTCACACACTCACTCACTCACTCACACACCCACTCACTCACACACTCACACACTCACTCACTCACACACACACTCACACACTCACTCACTCACACACTCACACACTCACTCATTCACTCACTCACACACACACTCACACACTCACACACTCACTCACTCACACACTCACTCACACACACACTCACTCACTCACACACTCACTCACACACCCACACACTCACTCACCACTCACTACACACTCACTCACACACTCACACACTCACTCACTCACACACTCACTCACTCATACACTCACACACTCACTCACACACTCACTCACACACTCACTCACTCACACACCCACACACTCACTCACTCACTGGAGGGGCGCCTGTATAGTGATTTTGGTTGTTGTGATAGTGGTTGTTGTGGTGGTGGTGGTGGTAGTGATAGTTGTTGTGGTTGTTGTTGTGGTGGTGGTTGTGGTGGTGGTTGTGGTGGTGGTGCAGATTAGCCGGCTGGAGAGGCGCCTGTATAGTGATTTTGGTGGTTGTGATAGTGGTTGTGGTTGTTGTCGTGGTTGTTGTGATAGTGGTTGTGGTGGTGGTGGTGGTTGTTGTGGTGGTAGTGATGGTGGTTGTTGTGGTGGTTGTTGTGGTGGTTGTGGTTGTGGTGGTGGTTGTGGTGGTTGTGGTAGTGATAGTTGTTGTTGTTGTGGTTGTTGTGATAGTTGTTGTTGTTGTTGTGATAGTTGTTGTTGTTGTTGTGGTACAGGTTAGCCGGCTGGAGGGACGCCTGTACGCTCACCGCGCTGCGTTCGCACGAGCGATGGTGCTGATGGTTGTTGTGGTTGTTGTGGTTGTTGTTGTCATAGTTGTTGTTGTTGTTGTGGTTGTTGTTGTTGTGGTGTAGGTTAGCCGGCTGGAGGGACGCCTGTACGCGCACCGCGCTGCGTTCGCACGAGCGATGGTGCTGATGGTTGTTGTGGTTGTTGTTGTTGTTGTTGTGATAGTTGTTGTTGTTGTGGTTGTTGTTGTTGTTGTTGTGGTGTAGGTTAGCCGGCTGGAGGGACGCCTGTACGCGCACCGCGCTGCGTTCGCACGAGCGATGGTGCTGATGGTTGTTGTGGTTGTTGTTGTTGTTGTTGTGATAGTTGTTGTTGTTGTGGTTGTTGTTGTTGTTGTTGTGGTGTAGGTTAGCCGGCTGGAGGGACGCCTGTACGCGCACCGCGCTGCGTTCGCACGAGCGATGGTGCTGATGGCGTTTCTGGGCTCAGCACCACAACTCACGCTGCAAGCCTACATCACTCTGCAACAACACAGCGTCACAGCCTATAGGGGTGGGTCACTGTGTGTGTGTGTGTCTGTGTGTGTGTGTCTGTGTGTGTGTGTGTGTCTGTGTGTGTCTGTCTGTGGTAGTGTAGCGGTTAGCGCGCTGCGCTATGAACCTGGCGACCCGGGTTCGATTCCCGCTCACGGCTAACACCAGTGACGATTATCTGAACCGGTCCTGGGCCTCCCCTAGGTCGACTCAGCCTTAAATGAGTACCCGGTGCGGTGTGTAAACATCGCCACTAGGGAGACAAAGGCGGTCGGGCGTGGTGCTGGCCACCCACCCCATCGTGTACCGTTCCGGCCTTCATAGGTGCTCGCTAACAGCACTTGCCCCTACAGTCTGTTCAGGCTATACGGGGGATCTTTGATCTTTGTGTGTGTGTGTCTACATCACTCTCCAGCAACACAGCATCACAGCCTATAGGGGTGGGTCACTCACTGTGTGTGTCTGTGTGTGTGTGTGTCTGTGTGTGTGTGTGTCTGTGTCTGTGTGTGTCTGTGTGTGTGTCTGTGTCTGTGTGTGTCTGTGTGTGTGTGTGTGTCTGTGTGTGTGTGTGTCTGTGTGTGTGTGTGTGTGTCTGTGTGTGTGTGTCTGTGTGTCTACATCACTCTGCAACAACACAGCATCACAGCCTATAGGGGTGGGTCACTGTGTGTGTGTGTGTCTGTGTGTGTGTGTCTGTGTGTGTGTGTGTCTGTGTGTGTGTGTGTGTCTGTGTGTGTCTGTCTGTGTGTGTGTCTGTCTGTGTGTGTGTGTGACTGTGTGTGTGTGTGTGACTGTGTGTGTATGTGTGTGTCTGTGTGTGTGTGTCTACATCACTCTCCAGCAACACAGCATCACAGCCTATAGGGGTGGGTCACTCACTGTGTGTGTGTGTCTGTGTGTGTGTGTCTGTGTGTGTGTGTGTCTGTGTGTGTGTGTCTGTGTCTGTGTGTGTCTGTGTCTGTGTGTGTCTGTGTCTGTGTGTGTCTGTGTGTGTGTGTGTCTGTGTGTGTGTGTGTCTGTGTGTCTGTGTGTCTGTGTGTCTGTGTGTCTGTGTGTGTGTGTGTGTGTCTGTGTGTCTACATCACTCTGCAACAACACAGCATCACAGCCTATAGGGGTGGGTCACTCACTGTGTGTGTGTGTGCCTACATCACTCTGCAACAACACAGCATCACAGCCTATAGGGGTGGGTCACTCACTGTGTGTGTGTGTGTCTGTGTGTGTGTGTCTGTGTGTGTGTGTCTGTGTGTGTGTCTGTGTGTGTGTGTGTGTCTCTGTGTGTGTCTCTGTGTGTGTGTGTCTGTGTGTGTGTGTCTGTGTGTGTGTGTCTGTGTGTATGTCTCTGTGTGTGTGTCTGTGTGTGTGTCTGTGTGTGTCTGTGTGTGTCTGTGTGTGTGTGTGTCTATGTGTGTGTATGTGTGTCTGTGTGTGTGTGTGTGTGTGTCTGTGTGTGTGTGTGTCTGTGTGTGTGTGTCTGTGTGTGTGTGTGTGTCTGTGTGTGTGTGTGTGTCTGTGTGTGTGTGTATGTCTGTGTCTCTGTGTCTCCAGGAGTACTGATGGCAGTGTCTCTACTCTCTGTCTCTCTGGGTGCCCTGGTCCTCACCCTACTCGCCGTCCGAGTCCGCTTCGACCGCGTGGAGTTGTGTGTGTCACCGTGTGTGTCTCTGTGTGTCTCACTGTGTGTGTCTCTGTGTGTGTCTCCGTGTGTGTCTCTGTGTGTGTGTGTCTCACTGTGTGTGTCTCTGTGTGTGTCTCCGTGTGTGTCTCTGTGTGTGTCTCTGTGTGTGTGTGTCTCACTGTGTGTGTCTCTGTGTGTGTCTCACTGTGTGTGTCTCTGTGTGTGTCTCTGTGTGTGTCTCACTGTGTGTCTCTGTGTGTGTCTCTGTGTGTGTGTGTCTCACTGTGTGTGTCTCTGTGTGTGTCTCCGTGTGTGTCTCTGTGTGTGTCTCTGTGTGTGTGTGTCTCACTGTGTGTCTCACCGTGTCTCTGTGTGTGCAGGTTGTGTGTCTCACTGTGTGTCTCACTGTGTCTCTGTGTCTGTGTGTCTAGGGGTACTGATGGCAGTGTCTCTACTCTCCGTCTCTCTGGGTGCTCTGGTCCTCACCCTCCTCGCTGTCCGAGTCCGCTTTGACCGCGTGGAGTTGTGTGTGTCTCACTGTGTCTCTGTGTCTCACTGTGTGTCTCACTGTGTGTGTCTCTGTGTGTGTCTCACTGTGTGTGTGTCTCACTGTGTGTCTCTGTGTGTGTCTCACTGTGTGTGTCTCTGTGTGTGTCTCACTGTGTGTCTCTGTGTGTGTCTCACTGTGTCTCACTGTGTGTCTCTGTGTGTGTCTCACTGTGTCTAGGGGTACTGATGGCAGTCTCCCTGCTGTCTGTCTCCCTGGGTGCCCTGGTCCTCACGCTACTCGCTGTCCGAGTCCGCTTTGACCGCGTGGAGCTGCGTGTGTCACTCTGTGTGTCTCACTGTGTGTCTCTGTGTGTCTCTCTCTAGGGGTACTGATGGCAGTCTCCCTGCTGTCTGTCTCCCTGGGTGCCCTGGTCCTCACGCTACTCGCTGTCCGAGTCCGCTTCGACCGCGTGGAGCTGCGTGTGTCACTCTGTGTGTCTCACTGTGTGTCTCTGTGTGTCTCTCTCTAGGGGTACTGATGGCAGTCTCCCTGCTGTCTGTCTCCCTGGGTGCCCTGGTCCTCACCCTCCTCGCTGTCCGAGTCCGCTTTGACCGCGTGGAGCTGCGTGTGTCACTCTGTGTGTCTCACTGTGTGTCTCTGTGTGTCTCTCTCTAGGGGTACTGATGGCAGTCTCCCTGCTGTCTGTCTCCCTGGGTGCCCTGGTCCTCACCCTCCTCGCCGTGCGAGTCCGCTTCGACCGCGTGGAGCTGCGTGTGTCACTCTGTGTGTCTCACTGTGTGTCTCTGTGTGTCTCTCTCTAGGGGTACTGATGGCAGTCTCCCTGCTGTCTGTCTCCCTGGGTGCCCTGGTCCTCACCCTCCTCGCTGTCCGAGTCCGCTTCGACCGCGTGGAGCTGCGTGTGTCACTCTGTGTGTCTCACTGTGTGTCTCTGTGTGTCTCTCTCTAGGGGTACTGATGGCAGTCTCCCTGCTGTCTGTCTCCCTGGGTGCCCTGGTCCTCACCCTCCTCGCTGTCCGAGTCCGCTTCGACCGCGTGGAGCTGCGTGTGTCACTCTGTGTGTCTCACTGTGTGTCTCTGTGTGTCTCTCTCTAGGGGTACTGATGGCAGTCTCCCTGCTGTCTGTCTCCCTGGGTGCCCTGGTCCTCACCCTCCTCGCTGTCCGAGTCCGCTTCGACCGCGTGGAGCTGCGTGTGTCACTCTGTGTGTCTCACTGTGTGTCTCTGTGTGTCTCTCTCTAGGGGTACTGATGGCAGTCTCCCTGCTGTCTGTCTCCCTGGGTGCCCTGGTCCTCACGCTACTCGCTGTCCGAGTCCGCTTCGACCGCGTGGAGCTGCGTGTGTCACTCTGTGTGTCTCACTGTGTGTCTCTGTGTGTCTCTCTCTAGGGGTACTGATGGCAGTCTCCCTGCTGTCTGTCTCCCTGGGTGCCCTGGTCCTCACCCTCCTCGCTGTCCGAGTCCGCTTCGACCGCGTGGAGCTGCGTGTGAGCGCACGAGCCGTCGCCGTGGCGACCGCCTGGCGCGCCATGGAGATCTCCACACGCGTCACAGTCCTTGTGCTGTTCAGCTCCGCGTGCCGGGTACACGTGACACACACAGTGACACACACAGTGACACACACACAGTGACACACACACCACGTGACACACACAGTGACACAAACAGTGACACACACAGTGACACACACACAGTGACACACACACAGTGACACACACACAGTGACACACACACACAGCATGTGTCCCTGTGTGTGTGTGTCACTGTGTGTGTGTGTGTCACTGTGTGTGTGTGTCACTGTGTGTGTGTCACTGTGTGTGTGTCACTGTGTGTGTGTGTGTCACTGTGTGTGTGTCACTGTGTGTGTGTGTCACTGTGTGTGTCACTGTGTGTGTGTCACTGTGTGTGTGTGTCACTGTGTGTGTGTGTCACTGTGTGTGTGTCACTGTGTGTGTGTGTCACTGTGTGTGTGTGTCACTGTGTGTGTTGTCACTGTGTGTGTCACTGTGTGTCACTGTGTTGTGTGTCACTGTGTGTGTGTCACTGTGTGTGTGTCACTGTGTGTGTGTGTGTCACTGTGTGTGTGTCACTGTGTGTGTGTGTCACTGTGTGTGTGTGTCACTGTGTGTGTCACTGTGTGTGTGTCACTGTGTGTGTGTCACTGTGTGTGTGTGTCACTGTGTGTGTGTGTCACTGTGTGTGTGTCACTGTGTGTGTGTGTCACTGTGTGTGTGTGTCACTGTGTGTGTGTCACTGTGTGTAGGAATGGACTCTGGCTGTAGTGTTAGTGAACCTGGCTGTGTTTGGGCTCATGCCGTGGGTCGGCCTCTGGAGGCAGCGACGATTCTTGCCGGAGCACCCCAACACAACCTACGGTACCTACACCACTAGTACTACTACACCACTAGTACTACACTACTACTACACTACTAGTACTACACTACTACTACTACACTACTAGTACTACACCACTAGTACACTACTACTACTACTACACTACTACTACTACACTACTACTACTACACCACTAGTACACTACTACTACTACTACACTACTACTACTACACTACTACTACACTACTACTACTACACTACTACTACTACACTACTAGTACACTACTACTACTACACTACTACTACTACACCACTAGTACTACTACACTACTACTACTACACTACTACTACTACACTACTACTACTACACTGCCACTACTACTACACCACCACCACTACTACACCACCACTAGTACACTACTACTACACTACTACTACTAGTACACTACTACTACACTACTACTACTACACCACTACTACTACACTACTACTACTACACTACCACTACTACTACACCACCACCACTACTACACCACCACCACTAGTACACCACTACTACTACTACACTACTACTACTACACTACTACTACTACACTACTACTACTACTACACTACTACTACTACTACACTACTACTACTACACTACTACTACTACACTACTACTACTACTACACTACTACTACTACACTACTACTACACTACTACTACTAGTACACTACTACACTACTACTACACCACCACTACACCACCACCACTACACCACCACCACCCACTCACCCACCCACCCCCCCACCCACCCACTCACCCACCCACCCACTCACCCACCCACCCACCCACCCACTCACCCACCCACCCACTCACCCATCCACCCACTCACTCACCCACCCCCCGCCCCACCCACCCCCCCCCCCCCACCCACCCACCCCCCCCGCCCCACCCCCCACCCCCCCACCCGCCCCACCCAGGCGCGTGCGGGGCAGCCACATCCTCCGTGCTGCTGTCCCTTCTCTTCGCGGCAGTCAACGCCTTCTGCTGGTCGGCGCTGCGCCTCCAGCTCTCCGCCCCCGAGCTCGTGGTGAGCGGCTCCGGCACCGGCGGCTCCGGGGACCGCCCCCTTCGCTGGGCCGCAGCCTTCTACTCGGCACGCCTCCTGGAGAACACCGTCCTGATCCTCGCCTGGTGGTTCACCGTGGCCGGCGACGCGTCGGCACCGCCGCCGCTGTGCCCGCCGGCGGCGCTGGCCAAGCTCACGGCGGCCTACGCTCTCGTCGTCGCCCTCATGGTGGTCTTCTACCGATACTGCCACCCGTGCCGACGGCTGCTGCGGTTCCGCACGGGCTGGGCACGGCTGTGTCCCGCGCCGAATGGCGGCGGTGACGGCGGTGGCGGTGACGGTGGCGGTGATGATGATGATGATGATTATGAGGATGAGGAGGAGGAGGAAGAGGAGAAGGGGAGATGCTGGGAGCGTTGGTGTGGTGGTGCTAAGGGTGGCGGCCATGGTGGTGGTGATTGTAAAGGCACTAGAGGTGGCGGTGGTGGTGGTGGTGGCGGCGGTGGTGGTGGTGGCGGTGGTGGCGGTGGCGGCGGTGGCGGTAGTGGCGGCGGTGGTGGTGGTGGTGGTGGTACGGGAGCTCCCCTTGTTGCCGGCGAAGAGGAGGAGGATGACGAGGGGGAAGCAAAGGATTCTGGGAGGCTGATGGTGGTGGCCACTGGCCCTGCCCGCAGCTCCCATGGTGGTGGTGGTGGTAGCCAGGTATGAGAACCAGGGTGGTGCTGGTGGTGGTGGTGGTGGTTGTTGTTGTTGCTGCTGCTTATCGACAGCCGCTTGTTAAGGCTACACGGGGGATCTTTGTCTTTGTTTGCATGTGTGTGCGACTGAAATTGTCGTGGGCGTCCCCTATGTCGACTCAGCCTCAAATGAGTACCTGCTACGATCGCCACTTGGGAGACAAAGGCGGCCAAGTCACCCACTCAGCAACCCACTCACCCACTCAGCAACTCACTCACCCATTACTCACCAATCCACTCACCCACTCAACAACTCACTCACCCACTCACTCACCCACTCAGCAACTCACTCACCCATCCACTCATCCACCCACTCACCCACTCACCCATCCACTCATCCACCCACTCACCCACTCACTCACCAATCCACTCACCCACTCAGCAACACACTCACCCACTCAGCAACACACTCACCCACTCAGCAACACACT
>NW_026891565.1:0-21333 GCF_015708825.2 Lethenteron reissneri
CAAATTTTTACACATAGACCCCCTCAAACGGTAGAAATTGGCCGGGATGCTCTCATGTGCGTTACGGGGCCTCGTTTCTCTCGCTCCGAGCCCTGGAGCTGGCAAAACGCTCATTTTAGTGTCGCCAAATATCGGCCGAACGTCACGAAACGTCCACAAGCTTCCAGCAGATTTGCTCGTGCACCAAAAAAGTCAAAATTTTACACATAGACCCCATCAACGGTAGAAATTGGCCGGGATTGCTCTCATGTGCGTTACGGGGCCTCGTTTCTCTCGCTCCGAATTCCCTGGAGCTGCAAAACGCTCATTTAGTGTCGCCAATATCGTCCGAACGTCACGAACTTCCACACGCTTCCCACAATTTGCTCGTGCACCAAAAAGTCAAAATTTTTACACATAACCCCATCAAACGGAAATTGCCGGGATTGCTCTCATGTGCGTTACGGGGCCTCGTTTCTCTCGCTCCGAATTCCCTGGAGGCTGGCAAACGCTCATTTTAGTGTCGCAATATCGTCCGAACGTCACGAACCTCCACACGCTTTTCGCAGAATGCTTTTCACACATAGACCCCTCAAACGGTAGAAATTGGCCGGGATTGCTCTCATGTGCGTTTCGGGCCTCGTTCTCTCGCTCCGAATTCCCTGAGCTGGGAATCCAATTTTGTGTCGCCAATATCGTACGAACGTCACGAAACCGTCCACAGCTTTTCCGCAGATTTTGCGTGCACCAAAAAAAGTCAAAATTTTTACACATAGACCCCATCAACGGTAAATTGGCCGGGTTGCCTCTCATGTGCGTTACGGGCCTCGTTTCTCTCGCTCCGAATTCCCTGGAGCTGGCAAAACGCTCATTTTAGTGTCCCAAATATCGTCCGAACGTCACGAACTTCCACACGCTTTCCAGCAGATTTGCCGTGCACCAAAAAAAGTCAAAATTTTTACACATAGACCCCATCAAACGGTAAAATTGGCCGGGATTGCTCTCATGTGCGTTACGGGCCTCGTTTCTCTCGCTCCGAATTCCCTGGCTGGCAAAACGCTCATTTTAGTGTCGCCAAATATCGTCCGAACGTCACGAAACTTCCACACGCTTTCCCAGCAGATTTGCTCGTGCAAACAAAAAATCAAATTTTACACATAGACCCCATCAAACGGTAGAAATTGGCCGGGATTGCTCTCATGTGCGTTACGGGGTCGTTTCTCTCGCTCCGAATTCCCTGGCTGGCAAACGCTCATTATGTGTCGCCAAATATCGTCCGAACGTCACGAACTTCCACAGGCTTTTCCAGCAGATTTGCTCGTGCACCAAAAAAGTCAAAATTTTTACACATAGACCCCATCAAACGGTAGAATTGGGCCGGGATTGCTCTCATGTGCTTACGGGGCCTCGTTTCTCTCGCTCCGAATTCCCTGGAGCTGGCAAAACGCTCATTTAGTGTCGCCAAATATCGTCCGAACGTCACGAAACTTCCACACCTTCCCAGCAGATTTGCTCGTGCACCAAAAAAAGTCAAATTTTTACACATAGACCCCATCAACGGTAGAAATTGGCCGGGATTGCTCTCATGTGCGTTACGGGCCTCGTTTCTCTCGCTCCGAATTCCCTGGAGCTGGCAAAACGCTCATTTTAGTGTCGCCAAATATCGTCCGAACGTCACGAACTTCCACACGCTTTTCCAGCAGATTTGCTCAGTCAAACACATAGACCCCATCAAACGGTAGAAATTGGCCGGGATTGCTCTCATGTGCGTTACGGGCCTCGTTTTCTCTCGCTCCGAATTCCCTGAAGCTGGGAAATCGCATTTTTGTGTCGCCAAATATCGTACGAACGTCACGAACCTCCACAGGCTTTTCCAGCAGATTTGCACGTGCACCAAAAAAAGTCAAAAATTTTACACATAGACCCCATCAAACGGTAGAAATTGGCCGGGATTGCTCTCATGTGCGTTACGGGGCCTCGTTTCTCTCGCTCCGAATTCCCTGGAGCTGGCAAAACGCTCATTTAGTGTCGCCAAAATCGTCCGAACGTCACGAACTTCCACACCTTTCCCAGCAGATTTGCTCGTGCACCAAAAAAGTCAAATTTTTACACTAGACCCCATCAACGGTAGAAATTGGCCGGGATTGCTCTCATGTGCTTACGGGGCCTCGTTTTCTCTCGCTCCGAATTCCCTGGAGCTGGCAAAACGCTCATTTGTCGCCAAATATCGTCCGAACGTCACGAAACTTCCACACGCTTTCCAGCAGATTTGCTCGTGCACCAAAAAAAGTCAAAATTTTTACACATAGACCCCATCAAACGGTAGAAATTGGCCGGGATTGCCTCATGCGTTACGGGGCCTCGTTTCTCTCGCTCCGAATTCCCTGGAGCTGGCAAACGCTCATTTTAGTGTCGCCAAATATCGTCGAACGTCACGAAACTTCCACACGCTTTCCAGCAGATTTGCTCGTGCACCAAAAAAGTCAAAATTTTACACATAGACCCCATCAAACGGTAGAAATTGGCCGGGATTGCTCTCATGTGCGTTACGGGGCCTCGTTTCTCTCGCTCCGAATTCCCTGGAGCTGGCAAAACGCTCATTTTAGTGTCGCCAAATATCGTACGAACGTCACGAAACTTCCACACGCTTTTCCCAGCAGATTTGCTCGTGCACCAAAAAAAAAAATTTTTCACATAGACCCCATCAAACGGTAGAAATTGGCCGGGATTGCTCTCATGTGCGTTACGGGGCCTCGTTTCTCTCGCTCCGAATTCCCTGGCTGGCAAAACGCTCATTTTAGTGTCGCCAAATATCGTCCGAACGTCACGAAACTTCCACACGCTTTCCAGCACACAAAATAGACCCATCAAACGGTAGAAATTGGCCGGTTGCTCTCATGTGCGTTACGGGGCCTCGTTTCTCTCGCTCCGAATTCCCTGAGCTGGCAAATCGCATTTTGTGTCGCCAAATATCGTACGAACGTCACGAACTTCCACAGCTTTCCAGCAGATTTGCTCGTGCACCAAAAAAAGTCAAAATTTTTACACATAGACCCCATCAAACGGTAGAAATTGGCCGGGATTGCTCTCATGTGCGTTACGGGGCCTCGTTTCTCTCGCTCCGAATTCCCTGGAGCTGGCAAAACGCTCATTAGTTCGCCAAATATCGTCCGAACGTCACGAACTTCCACACGCTTTCCAGCAGATTTGCTCGTGCACCAAAAAAAGTCAAAATTTTTACACATAGACCCCATCAAACGGTAGAAATTGGCCGGGATTGCTCTCATGTGCGTTACGGGGCCTCGTTTCTCTCGCTCCGAATTCCCTGGAGCTGCATCGCATTTTTTGTGTCGCCAATATCGTACGAACGTCACGAAACCCCACGCTTTCCCAGATTTGCTCGTGCACCAAAAAAAGTCAAAATTTTTACACATAGACCCCATCAAACGGTAGAAATTGGCCGGGATTGCTCTCATGTGCGTTACGGGGCCTCGTTTCTCTCGCTCCGAATTCCCTGGAGCTGGCAAAACGCTCATTTAGTGTCGCCAAATATCGTCCGAACGTCACGAAACTTCCACACGCTTTCCCAGCAGATTTGCTCGTGCACCAAAAAAAGTCAAAATTTTTACACAGACCCCATCAAATGGTAGAAATTGGCCGGGATTGCTCTCATGTGCGTTACGGGGCCTCGTTTCTCTCGCTCCGAATTCCCTGGAGCTGGCAAAACGCTCATTTTAGTGTCGCCAAATATCGTCCGAACGTCACGAAACTTCCACACGCTTTCCAGCAGATTTGCTCGTGCACCAAAAAAAGTCAAAATTTTTACACATAGACCCCATCAAACGGTAGAAATTGGCCGGGATTGCTCTCATGTGCGTTACGGGGCCTCGTTTCTCTCGCTCCGAATTCCCTGAGCTGGGAAATCGCATTTTGTCGCCAAATATCGTCGAACGTCACGAAACTTCCACAGCTTTTCCCAGATTTGCTCGTGCACCAAAAAAAGTCAAAATTTTTACAATAGACCCCATCAAACGGTAGAAATTGGCCGGGATTGCTCTCATGTGCGTTACGGGGCCTCGTTTCTCTCGCTCCGAATTCCCTGGAGCTGGCAAACGCTCATTTTAGTGTCGCCAAATATCGTCCGAACGTCACGAAACTTCCACACGCTTTCCAGCAGATTTGCTCGTGCACCAAAAAAAGTCAAAATTTTTACACATAGACCCCATCAAACGGTAGAAATTGGCCGGGATTGCTCTCATGTGCGTTACGGGGCCTCGTTTCTCTCGCTCCGAATTCCCTGGCTGGCAAACGCTCATTAGTGTCGCCAAATATCGTCCGAACGTCACGAACTTCCACCGCTTTCCAGCAGATTTGCTCGTGCACCAAAAAAAGTCAAAATTTTACACATAGACCCCATCAAACGGTAGAAATTGGCCGGGATTGCTCTCATGTGCGTTACGGGGCCTCGTTTCTCTCGCTCCGAATTCCCTGGAGCTGGCAAATCGCTCATTTTAGTGTCGCCAAATATCGTCCGAACGTCACGAACTTCCACACGCTTTCCAGCAGATTTGCTCGTGCACCAAAAAAAGTCAAATTTTTACACATAGACCCCATCAAACGGTAGAAATTGGCCGGGATTGCTCTCATGTGCGTTACGGGGCCTCGTTTCTCTCGCTCCGAATTCCCTGGCTGGCAAACGCTCTTTAGTGTCGCCAAATATCGTCGAACGTCACGAAACTTCCACACGCTTTCCAGCAGATTTGCTCGTGCACCAAAAAAAGTCAAAATTTTTACACATAGACCCATCAAACGGTAGAAATTGGCCGGGATTGCTCTCATGTGCGTTACGGGGCCTCGTTTCTCTCGCTCCGAATTCCCTGGAGCTGGGAAAACGCTCATTTAGTGTCGCCAAATATCGTCCGAACGTCACGAAACTTCCACAGCTTTCCAGCAGATTTGCTCGTGCACCAAAAAAGTCAAAATTTTTACACATAGACCCCATCAAACGGTAGAAATTGGCCGGGATTGCTCTCATGTGCGTTACGGGGCCTCGTTTCTCTCGCTCCGAATTCCCTGGAGCTGGCAAACGCTCATTTTAGTGTCGCCAAATCGTCGAACGTCACGAACTTCCACACGCTTTTCCAGCAGATTTGCTCGTGCACCAAAAAAGTCAAAATTTTTACACATAGACCCCATCAAACGGTAGAAATTGGCCGGGATTGCTCTCATGTGCGTTACGGGGCCTCGTTTCTCTCGCTCCGAATTCCCTGGAGCTGGCAAAACGCTCATTTAGTGTCGCCAAATATCGTCCGAACGTCACGAACTTCCACACGCTTTCCCAGCAGATTTGCTCGTGCACCAAAAAAGTCAAAATTTTTACACATAGACATTATAGATGCGTGCACCAAAAAAAGTCAAATTGGACCCCTCAAACGGTATTGCTCTCTCATGTGCGTTACGGGGCCTCGTTTCTCTCGCTCCGAATTCCCTGGAGCTGGCAAATCGCTCATTTTAGTGTCGCCAAATATCGTCCGAACGTCACGAAACTTCCACACGCTTTTCCAGCAGATTTGCTCGTGCACCAAAAAAAGTCAAAATTTTTACACATAGACCCCATCAAACGGTAGAAATTGGCCGGGATTGCTCTCATGTGCGTTACGGGGCCTCGTTTCTCTCGCTCCGAATTCCCTGGAGCTGGCAAAACGCTCATTTTAGTGTCGCCAAATATCGTCCGAACGTCACGAAACTTCCACACGCTTTCCAGCAGATTTGCTCGTGCACCAAAAAAGTCAAAATTTTTACACATAGACCCCATCAAACGGTAGAAATTGGCCGGGATTGCTCTCATGTGCGTTACGGGGCCTCGTTTCTCTCGCTCCGAATTCCCTGGAGCTGGCAAACGCTCATTTTAGTGTCGCCAAATATCGTCCGAACGTCACGAAACTTCCACACGCTTTCCCAGCAGATTTGCTCGTGCACCAAAAAAAGTCAAAATTTTTACACATAGACCCCATCAAACGGTAGAAATTGGCCGGGATTGCTCTCATGTGCGTTACGGGGCCTCGTTTCTCTCGCTCCGAATTCCCTGGAGCTGGCAAAACGCTCATTTGTCGCCAAATATCGTCCGAACGTCACGAAACTTCCACACGCTTTCCCAGCAGATTTGCTCGT
Organism: Lethenteron reissneri; assembly: GCF_015708825.2. Lineage (NCBI taxonomy): Eukaryota > Metazoa > Chordata > Hyperoartia > Petromyzontiformes > Petromyzontidae > Lethenteron > Lethenteron reissneri. The sequence goes on from NW_026891565.1 coordinate 6,151, forward strand.
GCACCAAAAAAAGTCAAAATTTTACACATAGACCCCATCAACGGTAGAAATTGGCCGGGATTGCTCTCATGTGCGTTACGGGGCCTCGTTTCTCTCGCTCCGAATTCCCTGGAGCTGGCAAATCGCTCATTTTAGTGTCGCCAAATATCGTCGAACGTCACGAACCGTCCACAGCTTTCCAGCAGATTTGCTCGTGCACCAAAAAAAGTCAAAATTTTTACACATAGACCCCATCAAACGGTAGAAATTGGCCGGGATTGCTCTCATGTGCGTTACGGGGCCTCGTTTCTCTCGCTCCGAATTCCCTGGAGCTGGCAAACGCTCATTTTAGTGTCGCCAAATATCGTCCGAACGTCACGAAACTTCCACACGCTTTCCCAGCAGATTTGCTCGTGCACCAAAAAAATCAAAATTTTTACACATAGACCCATCAAACGGTAGAAATTGGCCGGGATTGCTCTCATGTGCGTTACGGGGCCTCGTTTCTCTCGCTCCGAATTCCCTGGAGCTGGCAAAACGCTCATTTTGTGTCGCCAAATATCGTCCGAACGTCACGAAACTTCCACAGCTTTCCCAGCAGATTTGCTCGTGCACCAAAAAAAGTCAAAATTTTACACATAGACCCCATCAAACGGTAGAAATTGGCCGGGATTGCTCTCATGTGCGTTACGGGGCCTCGTTTCTCTCGCTCCGAATTCCCTGGAGCTGGGAAACGCTCATTTTAGTGTCGCCAAATATCGTCGAACGTCACGAAACTTCCACACGCTTTCCAGCAGATTTGCTCGTGCACCAAAAAAAGTCAAAATTTTTACACATAGACCCCATCAAACGGTAGAAATTGGCCGGGATTGCTCTCATGTGCGTTACGGGGCCTCGTTTCTCTCGCTCCGAATTCCCTGGAGCTGGCAAATCGCATTTTGTGTCGCCAAATATCGTCGAACGTCACGAACTTCCACAGCTTTTCCCAGATTTGCTCGTGCACCAAAAAAAGTCAAAATTTTTACACATAGACCCCATCAAACGGTAGAAATTGGCCGGGATTGCTCTCATGTGCGTTACGGGGCCTCGTTTCTCTCGCTCCGAATTCCCTGGAGCTGGCAAACGCTCATTAGTGTCGCCAAATATCGTCCGAACGTCACGAAACTTCCACACGCTTTCCCAGCAGATTTGCTCGTGCACCAAAAAAAGTCAAAATTTTACACATAGACCCCATCAAACGGTAGAAATTGGCCGGGATTGCTCTCATGTGCGTTACGGGGCCTCGTTTCTCTCGCTCCGAATTCCCTGGAGCTGGCAAACGCTCATTTTAGTGTCGCCAAATATCGTCCGAACGTCACGAACTTCCACACGCTTTCCCAGCAGATTTGCTCGTGCACCAAAAAAGTCAAAATTTTTACACATAGACCCCATCAAACGGTAGAAATTGGCCGGGTTGCTCTCATGTGCGTTACGGGGCCTCGTTTCTCTCGCTCCGAATTCCCTGGAGCTGGCAAATCGCATTTTTTGTGTCGCCAAATATCGTCGAACGTCACGAACTTCCACACGCTTTTCCAGCAGATTTGCTCGTGCACCAAAAAAAGTCAAAATTTTTACACATAGACCCCATCAAACGGTAGAAATTGGCCGGGATTGCTCTCATGTGCGTTACGGGGCCTCGTTTCTCTCGCTCCGAATTCCCTGGAGCTGGCAAAACGCTCATTTAGTGTCGCCAAATATCGTCCGAACGTCACGAACTTCCACACGCTTTCCCAGCAGATTTGCTCGTGCACCAAAAAAGTCAAAATTTTTACACATAGACCCCATCAAACGGTAGAAATTGGCCGGGATTGCTCTCATGTGCGTTACGGGGCCTCGTTTCTCTCGCTCCGAATTCCCTGGAGCTGGCAAAACGCTCATTTAGTGTCGCCAAATATCGTCCGAACGTCACGAAACTTCCACACGCTTTCCCAGCAGATTTGCTCGTGCACCAAAAAAAGTCAAATTTTACACATAGACCCCATCAAACGGTAGAAATTGGCCGGGATTGCTCTCATGTGCGTTACGGGGCCTCGTTTCTCTCGCTCCGAATTCCCTGGAGCTGGCAAAACGCATTTTAGTGTCGCCAAATATCGTCCGAACGTCACGAAACTTCCACACGCTTTCCCAGCAGATTTGCTCGTGCACCAAAAAAAGTCAAAATTTTTACACATAGACCCCATCAAACGGTAGAAATTGGCCGGGATTGCTCTCATGTGCGTTACGGGGCCTCGTTTCTCTCGCTCCGAATTCCCTGGAGCTGGCAAACGCTCATTTTAGTGTCGCCAAATATCGTCCGAACGTCACGAAACTTCCACACAGCTTTCCAGCAGATTTGCTCGTGCACCAAAAAAAGTCAAAATTTTACACATAGACCCCATCAAACGGTAGAAATTGGCCGGGATTGCTCTCATGTGCGTTACGGGGCCTCGTTTCTCTCGCTCCGAATTCCCTGGAGCTGGCAAAACGCTCATTTTAGTGTCGCCAAATATCGTCCGAACGTCACGAACTTCCACACGCTTTCCAGCAGATTTGCTCGTGCACCAAAAAAGTCAAAATTTTTACACATAGACCCCATCAAACGGTAGAAATTGGCCGGGATTGCTCTCATGTGCGTTACGGGGCCTCGTTTCTCTCGCTCCGAATTCCCTGGAGCTGGCAAAACGCTCATTTTAGTGTCGCCAAATATCGTACGAACGTCACGAAACTCCACAGCTTTTCCAGCAGATTTGCTCGTGCACCAAAAAAAGTCAAAATTTTTACACATAGACCCCATCAAACGGTAGAAATTGGCCGGGATTGCTCTCATGTGCGTTACGGGGCCTCGTTTCTCTCGCTCCGAATTCCCTGGAGCTGGCAAAACGCTCATTTTAGTGTCGCCAAATATCGTCCGAACGTCACGAACTTCCACACGCTTTCCAGCAGATTTGCTCGTGCACCAAAAAAAGTCAAAATTTTTACACATAGACCCCATCAAACGGTAGAAATTGGCCGGGATTGCTCTCATGTGCGTTACGGGGCCTCGTTTCTCTCGCTCCGAATTCCCTGGAGCTGGCAAAACGCTCATTTTAGTGTCGCCAAATATCGTCCGAACGTCACGAAACTTCCACACGCTTTCCCAGCAGATTTGCTCGTGCACCAAAAAAGTCAAAATTTTTACACATAGACCCCATCAAACGGTAGAAATTGGCCGGGATTGCTCTCATGTGCGTTACGGGGCCTCGTTTCTCTCGCTCCGAATTCCCTGGAGCTGGCAAAACGCTCATTTTAGTGTCGCCAAATATCGTCCGAACGTCACGAAACTTCCACACGCTTTCCAGCAGATTTGCTCGTGCACCAAAAAAAGTCAAAATTTTTACACATAGACCCCATCAAACGGTAGAAATTGGCCGGGATTGCTCTCATGTGCGTTACGGGGCCTCGTTTCTCTCCCTCCGAATTCCCTGGAGCTGGCAAAACGCTCATTTTAGTGTCGCCAAATATCGTCCGAACGTCACGAAACTTCCACACGCTTTCCAGCAGATTTGCTCGTGCACCAAAAAAAGTCAAAATTTTTACACATAGACCCCATCAAACGGTAGAAATTGGCCGGGATTGCTCTCATGTGCGTTACGGGCCTCGTTTCTCTCGCTCCGAATTCCCTGGAGCTGGCAAAAGCTCATTTTAGTGTCGCCAAATATCGTCCGAACGTCACGAAACTTCCACACGCTTTCCAGCAGATTTGCTCGTGCACAAAAAAGTCAAAATTTTTACAAATAGACCCCATCAAACGGTAGAAATTGGCCGGGATTGCTCTCATGTGCGTTACGGGGCCTCGTTTCTCTCGCTCCGAATTCCCTGGAGCTGGCAAACGCTCATTTTAGTGTCGCCAAATATCGTCGAACGTCACGAAACTTCCACACGCTTTAGCAGATTTGCTCGTGCACCAAAAAAAGTCAAAATTTTTACACATAGACCCCATCAAACGGTAGAAATTGGCCGGGATTGCTCTCATGTGCGTTACGGGGCCTCGTTTCTCTCGCTCCGAATTCCCTGGAGCTGGCAAAACGCTCATTTTGTCGCCAATATCGTCCGAACGTCACGAACTTCCACACTTTCCAGCAGATTTGCTCGTGCACCAAAAAAAGTCAAAATTTTTACACATAGACCCCATCAAACGGTAGAAATTGGCCGGGATTGCTCTCATGTGCGTTACGGGGCCTCGTTTCTCTCGCTCCGAATTCCCTGGAGCTGGCAAAACGCTCATTTTAGTGTCGCCAAATATCGTCCGAACGTCACGAACTCCACAGCTTTCCAGCAGATTTGCTCGTGCACCAAAAAAAGTCAAAATTTTTACACATAGACCCCATCAAACGGTAGAAATTGGCCGGGATTGCTCTCATGTGCGTTACGGGGCCTCGTTTCTCTCGCTCCGAATTCCCTGGAGCTGGCAAAACGCTCATTTTAGTGTCGCCAAATATCGTCGAACGTCACGAACTTCCACACGCTTTCCAGCAGATTTGCTCGTGCACCAAAAAAAGTCAAAATTTTTACACATAGACCCCATCAAACGGTAGAAATTGGCCGGGATTGCTCTCATGTGCGTTACGGGGCCTCGTTTCTCTCGCTCCGAATTCCCTGGAGCTGGCAAAACGCTCATTTAGTGTCGCCAAATATCGTCGAACGTCACGAAACTTCCACACGCTTTTCCAGTCACACCAAAGAATCAAACGGTAGAAATTGGCCGGGATTGCTCTCATGTGCGTTACGGGGCCTCGTTTCTCTCGCTCCGAATTCCCTGGAGCTGGCAAAACGCTCATTTTGTGTCGCCAAATATCGTCCGAACGTCACGAAACTTCCACACGCTTTCCAGCAGATTTGCTCGTGCACCAAAAAAAGTCAAAATTTTTACACATAGACCCCATCAAACGGTAGAAATTGGCCGGGATTGCTCTCATGTGCGTTACGGGGCCTCGTTTCTCTCGCTCCGAATTCCCTGGAGCTGGCAAACGCATTTTTGTCGCCAAATATCGTCGAACGTCACGAACTTCCACAGCTTTCCAGCAGATTTGCTCGTGCACCAAAAAAAGTCAAAATTTTTACACATAGACCCCATCAAACGGTAGAAATTGGCCGGGATTGCTCTCATGTGCGTTACGGGGCCTCGTTTCTCTCGCTCCGAATTCCCTGGAGCTGGCAAAACGCTCATTTTAGTGTCGCCAAATATCGTCCGAACGTCACGAAACTTCCACACGCTTTCCAGCAGATTTGCTCGTGCACCAAAAAAAGTCAAAATTTTTACACATAGACCCCATCAAACGGTAGAAATTGGCCGGGATTGCTCTCATGTGCGTTACGGGGCCTCGTTTCTCTCGCTCCGAATTCCCTGGAGCTGGCAAATCGCTCATTTTAGTGTCGCCAAATATCGTCCGAACGTCACGAACTTCCACACGCTTTCCAGCAGATTTGCTCGTGCACCAAAAAAAGTCAAAATTTTTACACATAGACCCCATCAAACGGTAGAAATTGGCCGGGATTGCTCTCATGTGCGTTACGGGGCCTCGTTTCTCTCGCTCCGAATTCCCTGGAGCTGGCAAAACGCTCATTTTAGTGTCGCCAAATATCGTCCGAACGTCACGAAACTTCCACACGCTTTCCCAGCAGATTTGCTCGTGCACCAAAAAAAGTCAAAATTTTTACACATAGACCCCATCAAACGGTAGAAATTGGCCGGGATTGCTCTCATGTGCGTTACGGGGCCTCGTTTCTCTCGCTCCGAATTCCCTGGAGCTGGCAAAACGCTCATTTTAGTGTCGCCAAATATCGTCCGAACGTCACGAAACTTCCACACGCTTTCCAGCAGATTTGCTCGTGCACCAAAAAAAGTCAAAATTTTTACACATAGACCCCATCAAACGGTAGAAATTGGCCGGGATTGCTCTCATGTGCGTTACGGGGCCTCGTTTCTCGCTCCGAATTCCCTGGCTGGCAAAACGCTCATTTAGTGTCGCCAAATATCGTCCGAACGTCACGAAACTTCCACACGCTTTCCAGCAGATTTGCTCGTGCACCAAAAAAGTCAAAATTTTTACACATAGACCCCATCAAACGGTAGAAATTGGCCGGGATTGCTCTCATGTGCGTTACGGGGCCTCGTTTCTCTCGCTCCGAATTCCCTGGAGCTGGCAAACGCTCATTTGTGTCGCCAAATATCGTCCGAACGTCACGAAACTTCCACACGCTTTCCAGCAGATTTGCTCGTGCACCAAAAAAAGTCAAAATTTTTACACATAGACCCCATCAAACGGTAGAAATTGGCCGGGATTGCTCTCATGTGCGTTACGGGGCCTCGTTTCTCTCGCTCCGAATTCCCTGGAGCTGGCAAAACGCTCATTTTAGTGTCGCCAAATATCGTCCGAACGTCACGAACTTCCACAGCTTTAGCAGATTTGCTCGTGCACCAAAAAAGTCAAAATTTTTACACATAGACCCCATCAAACGGTAGAAATTGGCCGGGATTGCTCTCATGTGCGTTACGGGGCCTCGTTTCTCTCGCTCCGAATTCCCTGGAGCTGGCAAAACGCTCATTTTAGTGTCGCCAAATATCGTCCGAACGTCACGAAACTTCCACACGCTTTCCCAGCAGATTTGCTCGTGCACCAAAAAAAGTCAAAATTTTTACACATAGACCCCATCAAACGGTAGAAATTGGCCGGGATTGCTCTCATGTGCGTTACGGGGCCTCGTTTCTCTCGCTCCGAATTCCCTGGAGCTGGCAAAACGCTCATTTAGTGTCGCCAAATATCGTCCGAACGTCACGAAACTTCCACAGCTTTTCCAGCAGATTTGCTCGTGCACCAAAAAAAGTCAAAATTTTTACACATAGACCCCATCAAACGGTAGAAATTGGCCGGGATTGCTCTCATGTGCGTTACGGGGCCTCGTTTCTCTCGCTCCGAATTCCCTGGAGCTGGCAAAACGCTCATTTTAGTGTCGCCAAATATCGTCCGAACGTCACGAACTTCCACACGCTTTCCAGCAGATTTGCTCGTGCACCAAAAAAAGTCAAATTTTTACACATAGACCCCATCAAACGGTAGAAATTGGCCGGGATTGCTCTCATGTGCGTTACGGGGCCTCGTTTCTCTCGCTCCGAATTCCCTGGAGCTGGCAAACGCTCATTTTAGTGTCGCCAAATATCGTCCGAACGTCACGAAACTTCCACACACGCTTTTCCAGTCACACATAGACCCCATCAAACGGTAGAAATTGGCCGGGATTGCTCTCATGTGCGTTACGGGGCCTCGTTTCTCTCGCTCCGAATTCCCTGGAGCTGGCAAAACGCATTTTGTCGCCAAATATCGTACGAACGTCACGAACTTCCACACGCTTTCCAGCAGATTTGCTCGTGCACCAAAAAAAGTCAAAATTTTTACACATAGACCCCATCAAACGGTAGAAATTGGCCGGGATTGCTCTCATGTGCGTTACGGGGCCTCGTTTCTCTCGCTCCGAATTCCCTGGAGCTGGCAAAACGCTCATTTTTGTCGCCAAATATCGTCCGATCACGAACTTCCACCGCTTTCCAGCAGATTTGCTCGTGCACCAAAAAAAGTCAAAATTTTTACACATAGACCCCATCAAACGGTAGAAATTGGCCGGGATTGCTCTCATGTGCGTTACGGGGCCTCGTTTCTCTCGCTCCGAATTCCCTGGAGCTGGCAAAACGCTCATTTTTGTCGCCAAATATCGTCCGAACGTCACGAAACTTCCACACGCTTTCCAGCAGATTTGCTCGTGCACCAAAAAAAGTCAAAATTTTTACACATAGACCCCATCAAACGGTAGAAATTGGCCGGGATTGCTCTCATGTGCGTTACGGGCCTCGTTTCTCTCGCTCCGAATTCCCTGGAGCTGGCAAAACGCATTTTGTGTCGCCAAATATCGTCCGAACGTCACGAAACTTCCACAGCTTTCCAGCAGATTTGCTCGTGCACCAAAAAAGTCAAAATTTTTACACATAGACCCCATCAAACGGTAGAAATTGGCCGGGATTGCTCTCATGTGCGTTACGGGGCCTCGTTTCTCTCGCTCCGAATTCCCTGGAGCTGGCAAAACGCTCATTTAGTGTCGCCAAATATCGTCCGAACGTCACGAAACTTCCACACGCTTTCCAGCAGATTTGCTCGTGCACCAAAAAAGTCAAAATTTTTACACATAGACCCCATCAAACGGTAGAAATTGGCCGGGATTGCTCTCATGTGCGTTACGGGGCCTCGTTTCTCTCGCTCCGAATTCCCTGGAGCTGGCAAAACGCTCATTTAGTGTCGCCAAATATCGTCCGAACGTCACGAAACTTCACACGCTTTTCCAGCAGATTTGCTCGTGCACCAAAAAAAGTCAAATTTTTACACATAGACCCCATCAAACGGTAGAAATTGGCCGGGATTGCTCTCATGTGCGTTACGGGGCCTCGTTTCTCTCGCTCCGAATTCCCTGGAGCTGGCAAAACGCTTTTAGTGTCGCCAAATATCGTCCGAACGTCACGAAACTTCCACACGCTTTCCAGCAGATTTGCTCGTGCACCAAAAAAAGTCAAAATTTTTACACATAGACCCCATCAAACGGTAGAAATTGGCCGGGATTGCTCTCATGTGCGTTACGGGGCCTCGTTTCTCTCGCTCCGAATTCCCTGGAGCTGGCAAAACGCTCATTTTAGTGTCGCCAAATATCGTCGAACGTCACGAAACTTCCACACGCTTTCCAGCAGATTTGCTCGTGCACCAAAAAAAGTCAAAATTTTTACACTAGACCCCATCAAACGGTAGAAATTGGCCGGGATTGCTCTCATGTGCGTTACGGGGCCTCGTTTCTCTCGCTCCGAATTCCCTGGAGCTGGGAAATCGCTCATTTTAGTGTCGCCAAATATCGTCGAACGTCACGAACCCACCCTTTCCAGCAGATTTGCCGTGCACCAAAAAAAGTCAAAATTTTACACATAGACCCCATCAAACGGTAGAAATTGGCCGGGATTGCTCTCATGTGCGTTACGGGGCCTCGTTTCTCTCGCTCCGAATTCCCTGGAGCTGGCAAACGCATTTTAGTGTCGCCAAATATCGTCGAACGTCACGAAACTTCCACACGCTTTCCCAGCAGATTTGCTCGTGCACCAAAAAAAGTCAAAATTTTTACACATAGACCCCATCAAACGGTAGAAATTGGCCGGGATTGCTCTCATGTGCGTTACGGGCCTCGTTTCTCTCGCTCCGAATTCCCTGGAGCTGGCAAACGCTCATTTTAGTGTCGCCAAATATCGTCGAACGTCACGAACTCCACACTTTCCAGCAGATTTGCTCGTGCACCAAAAAAAGTCAAAATTTTTACACATAGACCCCATCAAACGGTAGAAATTGGCCGGGATTGCTCTCATGTGCGTTACGGGGCCTCGTTTCTCTCGCTCCGAATTCCTGGAGCTGGCAAAACGCTCATTTTAGTGTCGCCAAATATCGTCCGAACGTCACGAAACTCCACACGCTTTTCCAGCAGATTTGCTCGTGCACCAAAAAAAGTCAAAATTTTTACACATAGACCCCATCAAACGGTAGAAATTGGCCGGGATTGCTCTCATGTGCGTTACGGGGCCTCGTTTCTCTCGCTCCGAATTCCCTGGAGCTGGCAAACGCTCATTTTAGTGTCGCCAAATATCGTCCGAACGTCACGAAACTTCCACACGCTTTTCCAGCAGATTTGCTCGTGCACCAAAAAAAGTCAAAATTTTTACACATAGACCCATCAAACGGTAGAAATTGGCCGGGATTGCTCTCATGTGCGTTACGGGGCCTCGTTTCTCTCGCTCCGAATTCCCTGGAGCTGGCAAACGCTCATTTTAGTGTCGCCAAATATCGTCCGAACGTCACGAAACTTCCACACGCTTTCCAGCAGATTTGCTCGTGCACCAAAAAAGTCAAAATTTTACACATAGACCCCATCAAACGGTAGAAATTGGCCGGGATTGCTCTCATGTGCGTTACGGGGCCTCGTTTCTCTCGCTCCGAATTCCCTGGAGCTGGCAAAACGCTCATTTTAGTGTCGCCAAATATCGTCCGAACGTCACGAAACTTCCACACGCTTTCCCAGCAGATTTGCTCGTGCACCAAAAAAAGTCAAAATTTTACACATAGACCCCATCAAACGGTAGAAATTGGCCGGGATTGCTCTCATGTGCGTTACGGGGCCTCGTTTCTCTCGCTCCGAATTCCCTGGAGCTGGCAAAACGCTCATCGCCAAATATCGTCCGAACGTCACGACTTCCACATTTCACGTGCTTTTTACACATAGACCCCATCAAACGGTAGAAATTGGCCGGGTTGCTCTCATGTGCGTTACGGGGCCTCGTTTCTCTCGCTCCGAATTCCCTGGAGCTGGCAAAAGCATTTTTGTGTCGCCAAATATCGTCGAACGTCACGAACCGTCCACAGCTTTCCCAGCAGATTTGCTCGTGCACCAAAAAAAGTCAAAATTTTTACACATAGACCCCATCAAACGGTAGAAATTGGCCGGGATTGCTCTCATGCTATGTGCGTTACGGGGCCTCGTTTCTCTCGCTCCGAATTCCCTGAGCTGGGAAATCGATTTAGTGTCGCCAAATATCGTACGAACGTCACGAACTCCACAGCTTTCCAGCAGATTTGCTCGTGCACCAAAAAAAGTCAAAATTTTTACACATAGACCCCATCAAACGGTAGAAATTGGCCGGGATTGCTCTCATGTGCGTTACGGGGCCTCGTTTCTCTCGCTCCGAATTCCCTGAGCTGGGAAATCGCTCATTTTAGTGTCGCCAAATATCGTACGAACGTCACGAACTTCCACACGCTTTCCAGCAGATTTGCTCGTGCACCAAAAAAAGTCAAAATTTTTACACATAGACCCCATCAAACGGTAGAATTGGCCGGGATTGCTCTCATGTGCGTTACGGGGCCTCGTTTCTCTCGCTCCGAATTCCCTGGAGCTGGCAAAACGCGCATTTAGTGTCGCCAAATATCGTCCGAACGTCACGAAACCGTCCACAGCTTTCCAGCAGATTTGCTCGTGCACCAAAAAAAGTCAAAATTTTTACACATAGACCCCATCAAACGGTAGAAATTGGCCGGGATTGCTCTCATGTGCGTTACGGGGCCTCGTTTCTCTCGCTCCGAATTCCCTGGAGCTGGCAAAACGCTCATTTTAGTGTCGCCAAATATCGTCGAACGTCACGAAACTTCCACACGCTTTCCCAGCAGATTTGCTCGTGCACCAAAAAAAGTCAAAATTTTTACACATAGACCCCATCAAACGGTAGAAATTGGCCGGGATTGCTCTCATGTGCGTTACGGGGCCTCGTTTCTCTCGCTCCGAATTCCCTGGAGCTGGGAATCTCATTTAGTGTCGCCAAATATCGTCCGAACGTCACGAACTTCCACACGCTTTCCAGCAGATTTGCTCGTGCACCAAAAAAAGTCAAAATTTTTACACATAGACCCCATCAAACGGTAGAAATTGGCCGGGATTGCTCTCATGTGCGTTACGGGGCCTCGTTTCTCTCGCTCCGAATTCCCTGGAGCTGGCAAAACGCTCATTTTAGTGTCGCCAAATATCGTCCGAACGTCACGAACTCCACAGCTTTTCCAGCAGATTTGCTCGTGCACCAAAAAGTCAAAATTTTACACATAGACCCCATCAAACGGTAGAAATTGGCCGGGATTGCTCTCATGTGCGTTACGGGGCCTCGTTTCTCTCGCTCCGAATTCCCTGGAGCTGGCAAAACGCATTTTAGTGTCGCCAAATATCGTCCGAACGTCACGAAACTTCCACACGCTTTCCCAGCAGATTTGCTCGTGCACCAAAAAAAGTCAAAATTTTTACACATAGACCCCATCAAACGGTAGAAATTGGCCGGGATTGCTCTCATGTGCGTTACGGGGCCTCGTTTCTCTCGCTCCGAATTCCCTGGAGCTGGCAAAACGCTCAGTGTCGCCAAATATCGTCCGAACGTCACGAACTCCACACGCTTTTCCAGTCACACAAGACCCCATCAAACGGTAGAAATTGGCCGGGATTGCTCTCATGTGCGTTACGGGGCCTCGTTTCTCTCGCTCCGAATTCCCTGAAGCTGGGAAATCGCATTTTGTGTCGCCAAATATCGTACGAACGTCACGAACCGTCCACAGGCTTTCCAGCAGATTTGCACGTGCACCAAAAAAAGTCAAAATTTTACACATAGACCCCATCAAACGGTAGAAATTGGCCGGGATTGCTCTCATGTGCGTTACGGGGCCTCGTTTCTCTCGCTCCGAATTCCCTGAGCTGGCAAAACGCTCATTTTAGTGTCGCCAAATATCGTCGAACGTCACGAACTTCCACAGCTTTCCAGCAGATTTGCTCGTGCACCAAAAAAAGTCAAAATTTTACACATAGACCCCATCAAACGGTAGAAATTGGCCGGGATTGCTCTCATGTGCGTTACGGGGCCTCGTTTCTCTCGCTCCGAATTCCCTGGAGCTGGCAAAACGCTCATTTTAGTGTCGCCAAATATCGTCCGAACGTCACGAAACTTCCACACGCTTTCCAGCAGATTTGCTCGTGCACCAAAAAAAGTCAAAATTTTTACACATAGACCCCATCAAACGGTAGAAATTGGCCGGGATTGCTCTCATGTGCGTTACGGGCCTCGTTTCTCTCGCTCCGAATTCCCTGGAGCTGGCAAACGCTCATTTTAGTGTCGCCAAATATCGTCCGAACGTCACGAAACTTCCACAGCTTTCCAGCAGATTTGCTCGTGCACCAAAAAAAGTCAAAATTTTTACACATAGACCCCATCAAACGGTAGAAATTGGCCGGGATTGCCTCATGTGCGTTACGGGGCCTCGTTTCTCTCGCTCCGAATTCCCTGGAGCTGGCAAAACGCTCATTTTAGTGTCGCCAAATATCGTCCGAACGTCACGAAACTTCCACACGCTTTCCCAGCAGATTTGCTCGTGCACCAAAAAAAGTCAAAATTTTTACACATAGACCCCATCAACGGTAGAAATTGGCCGGGATTGCTCTCATGTGCGTTACGGGGCCTCGTTTCTCTCGCTCCGAATTCCCTGGAGCTGGCAAACGCTCATTTAGTGTCGCCAAATATCGTCCGAACGTCACGAAACTTCCACAGCTTTCCCAGCAGATTTGCTCGTGCACCAAAAAAGTCAAAATTTTTACACATAGACCCCATCAAACGGTAGAAATTGGCCGGATTGCTCTCATGTGCGTTACGGGGCCTCGTTTCTCTCGCTCCGAATTCCCTGGAGCTGGGAAATCGCTCATTTAGTGTCGCCAAATATCGTACGAACGTCACGAACCGTCCACCTTCTTCCAGCAGATTTGCTCGTGCACCAAAAAAAGTCAAAATTTTTACACATAGACCCCATCAAACGGTAGAAATTGGCGGGATTGCTCTCATGTGCGTTACGGGGCCTCGTTTCTCTCGCTCCGAATTCCCTGGAGCTGGCAAAACGCTCATTTAGTGTCGCCAAATATCGTCGAACGTCACGAACTTCCACACGCTTTTCCAGCAGATTTGCTCGTGCACCAAAAAAGTCAAAATTTTTACACATAGACCCCATCAAACGGTAGAAATTGGCCGGGATTGCTCTCATGTGCGTTACGGGGCCTCGTTTTCTCGCTCCGAATTCCCTGGAGCTGGGAAATCGCTCATTTCGCCAAATATCGTCGAACGTCACGAAACTTCCACACGCTTTTTTCCAGTCACACATAGACCCCATCAAACGGTAGAAATTGGCCGGGTTGCTCTCATGTGCGTTACGGGGCCTCGTTTCTCTCGCTCCGAATTCCCTGGAGCTGGCAAAACGCTCATTTTTGTCGCCAAATATCGTCCGAACGTCACGAAACTTCCACACGCTTTTCCAGCAGATTTGCACGTGCACCAAAAAAAGTCAAATTTTTACACATAGACCCCATCAAACGGTAGAATTGGCCGGGATTGCTCTCATGTGCGTTACGGGGCCTCGTTTCTCTCGCTCCGAATTCCCTGAGCTGGGAAATCGCATTTTTTGTCGCCAAATATCGTACGAACGTCACGAACCGTCCACAGCTTTTCCAGCAGATTTGCTCGTGCACCAAAAAAGTCAAAATTTTTACACATAGACCCCATCAAACGGTAGAAATTGGCCGGGATTGCTCTCATGTGCGTTACGGGCCTCGTTTCTCTCGCTCCGAATTCCCTGGAGCTGGGAAATCGCTCATTTTAGTGTCGCCAAATATCGTCCGAACGTCACGAACCTTCCACACGCTTTCCAGCAGATTTGCTCGTGCACCAAAAAAAGTCAAAATTTTTACACATAGACCCCATCAAACGGTAGAAATTGGCCGGGATTTGCTCTCATGTGCGTTACGGGCCTCGTTTCTCTCGCTCCGAATTCCCTGAGCTGGCAAATCGCATTTAGTGTCGCCAAATATCGTCCGAACGTCACGAACTTCCACAGCTTTTCCAGCAGATTTGCACGTGCACCAAAAAAAGTCAAAATTTTTACACATAGACCCCATCAAACGGTAGAAATTGGCCGGGATTGCTCTCATGTGCGTTACGGGGCCTCGTTTCTCTCGCTCCGAATTCCCTGGAGCTGGCAAAACGCTCATTTAGTGTCGCCAAATATCGTCCGAACGTCACGAAACTTCCACACGCTTTCCCAGCAGATTTGCTCGTGCACCAAAAAATCAAATTTTTACACATAGACCCCATCAAACGGTAGAAATTGGCCGGGATTGCTCTCATGTGCGTTACGGGCCTCGTTTCTCGCTCCGAATTCCCTGGAGCTGGCAAAACGCTCATTTTAGTGTCGCCAAATATCGTACGAACGTCACGAAACTTCCACACGCTTTCCAGCAGATTTGCTCGTGCACCAAAAAAAGTCAAAATTTTTACACATAGACCCCATCAAACGGTAGAAATTGGCCGGGTTGCTCTCATGTGCGTTACGGGGCCTCGTTTCTCTCGCTCCGAATTCCCTGAGCTGGCAAATCGTCATTTTTTGTGTCGCCAAATATCGTACAACGTCACGAACCCACGCTTTCCAGCAGATTTGCTCGTGCACCAAAAAAGTCAAATTTTTACACATAGACCCCATCAAACGGTAGAAATTGGCCGGGATTGCT